>NC_134023.1:43550643-43850643 GCF_040712315.1 Castanea sativa | reverse complement strand
AGGCCACCCCTTTTTGCTGCTAATGCAAAATAAATTTCCCTAATTTTTAGCTATTTTTTCAACTCGAAAAGGATCTCCAAAGGATTTACTTTATCTTACAAAGGATCTCCGCAAATTTATATGCAATCTCCACGATTTGGATATCATATACTTATTCATCTCATAACAAATTAAAAATGGGAGAAGATATGAGATTGGGGAATCAAGAGTCAAGACCCATCGGTACGTATGTATCTTACTGATAAAAAAATTTTATAAAGAACCTTCAAAACAATGTATAAGACCTCCAGATTTTCACAAAACATCTTTACATATATATTTTTAAAAAATAAAATAAAATAAATCATTTTAAATTTCTACACTTCTTTAAAAATTATCCACACTTAAAAAAAAATCTCCAAAATTTAATTTAGTACCTGTATCTCCACATTTTTAAAAGTTTCTCTAAACATTTATAATTCAGAATCTGTGCAGTTCTTTCAAAGTATCTCCACATCTTGTAAAGGATTTTATGGGAGCTTTTTGAAAATTTTGCAATTTTACGAATTATCTGTATAAGTTCAACAGTTATTAAATTATTTTGGTATCTAATGTGGTTTAGAAATTTAATGTTCATGATTTCTGCATTTTCCTGTTGATCTAGCCCAACTGATGTGGCAAATTTTAAAAACTCATCAACATGTAGAAATCATGTCTTGAAAATATGATTTTGGTATAGATATTGAAATCATGTCGATTTCACTATCAGAACCAAAATTGTGTCTCCATCTACAATTAAAAGTATGAATGAGCATTTTGAAGCAAGAAATATTTCCAGGCATGAACACAGCATAAGCAACGAAAGAAAATTCTGATAGCACAAACAAAATTCCAACTTTACTTTTCTTCCTCTTAAAGAGAAGTGCAAAATGAAGCACAAACAAATTTAACGGCACAAAGAAATTCTAACTGTAATATCCAGAATAAAAAAAAATAAAAATAAAAGAGAGAGAGAGTTAAAGGTGGGGTATTTCAGAAAATCTTTCTGTGGGGTTAATTTTATAATTAATATTAGAGTAAATTGCAAATCACATCTCTAAAGTTTGGGATGTTCGGATTTTACACCCCTAAAGTTTCAAAAATTGGATTTTATCCCTAAAGTTTGATAGTATTTTGATTTTACACCCTCACATTTTAAAATTTGGAATTTAACCACTAAATTTTAGGAGTGTTTCGATTTTATTCTCCAAAATTTGGGAGTGTTTGAATTTTACACCTTGAAATTTCAGAATTTGGGGGTGTTAAAGAGAAATATTATATCCACAACATTTTCACAATAAATCCTATATAGCATGTTGTTACAGGTTGTCATTGGTGGAGTAAAAAATTAATTTCAATGATAGTTTCAAATTAGAACCAACAACAACTAACCACCTCTAATTTATTGTGAAAATATTGTAAATGTAGCACCTCTCGGGTGATAAATCCAAACACTACCAAACTTTAGGAGAAAAAATCCAAATTTTGAAATGTTAAGGTGTAAAACCAAACACTCAAAACTTCAAGGAGTAAAATCTAATTCTGAAATTTCAGGGTGTAAAATCTAAACACACCTAAACTTTAGAGGTGTAATTTGCAATTTATTCTTAATATTATTAAGGGAGTTTTTAGAAAATTAGGTTGAATCCCTAGCTATATATAAGTTAATTAAGTAAACATATAACTATATATATTTTATAAGGACTTATAATCTAAACACACCTAAACTTTAGAGGTGTAATTTGCAATTTATTCTTAATATTATTAAGGGAGTTTTTAGAAAATTAGGTTGAATCCCTAGCTATATATAAGTTAATTAAGTAAACATATAACTATATATATTTTATAAGGACTTATCAATATATTCATGTAGAGAAAGATTGACGGCACACTTGAGGTTAAAGCCTAAGAAATCTCATCTTTCATCAAATCTAAGCTTTATATGAAATTAGAATATGTTTATGTGGGTATTTTTGGATAGTAGTGAGACTATTTAAGTATCCAATGAGTTTTATAATGTAAACAAAGAAGGATTTAAATTAGATTTTCTGCTAAGTACATGTTCTTGTAATTTAATTTTTTTTTTCTATGCCCATTATCGCGTGGTAGATAGAATTGCAGATTGTTAGGCATGGTCAATCCGTTTTTTGCATAAGTTTCTCTTTAAGAAGTTGTACCGAGATGAAATGGGTGGAATAGCAGAAAATGTAGCCAGAAAGGCTATTTCAATAGCGGCATCCAAAATGCCAATACGAACGCAATTCATTATTTTGGGATAAGAATGTATAACCAAAAAAAAGAAATCTTTTGAATGAAAAAAAAAAAAAACAAAATTATAGGTTTCTTTTTTCTTTTCTTTTTTTGGACAAACAATATTTCTTTTTTTACTTAGCCCCTTCACAGTGAAAGAGCAAATTAAAAAAAAAACTTTCAGCCCTAATCGTGGATGCCAATAACAATCAAGGGCTCAGTGGCATATCCATATGTAGGGGGAGTCCGAGAATCACCCATTTATTCTTCGCAGACGATAGTCTTTTATTTTGTAAGGCAGAAAAGCATGAGAGTCAGAAGCTGGTGGAGATCCTTGAGAGGTATGAGTTGGCATCCGAGCAAAAAATTAATACGAACAAGTCTTCATTGTTTTTCAGCCAAAATACAACACCTGACACAAGGAATGAAGTTGTGGGCATCCTTGGCCCTATGCAAGACACAAGGCATGGTAAATACCTTGGCCTCCCTTCCATAATTGGGAAGTCAAAGAACCAAGTCTTTGTGGAAATAAAAGAAAAGGTGGGGAAAAAACTCTCCGAATGGAAGGAAAAAATGCTCTCAATGGGTGGCAAGAAGATTTTTAATCACAGCAGTGGCACAAGTTATCCCGACATACACAATGAGTTTCTTCTTACTTCCAAAGGGTTTGTGTGAAGACTTGGAAAGGATGATGAGAAACTTTTGGTGGGGGCAAAAGGACCAAGGAACAAGGACATCGTGGGTAGAATGGAAGAAAATGTGTAAATCTAAATTACATGGAGGAATGGGCTTTCGCAATCTTAAGGCTTTCAACTTAGCTATCCTAGCAAAGCAAAGATGGCGCCTCCTAACCAACCTAAGATCCTTAGTGGCTCGTCTCTACAGAGCTAAGTATTACCCCACAAGTGATGTCCTTGCAACAAAACTTGGATGCAATCCCTCGTATACCTAGCGAAGTATCTATAACAACTTGGAAGTAATAAGGAAAGGCACTAGATGGAGGGTAGGGAATGGGAAAATGATACACATATGGGAGGACAAATGACTCCCCAACCCAACCACCTATAAGGTCTGCTCCCCCAAAGAGACATAGATGACTTCCCAATGGTCTCATCTCTCATTGATAAGGACACAAGACGATGGAGAGCTAATAGAGGAAGAGCACTTTTCTACCCTTGTGAGGCAGAAACTAAACTTAATATACCTCTGAGCTACAGCTTACCGGATGACAGTATTGCTTGGGTGGGCAACAAAAGAGATGTATTTACAGTTAAGAGTGCTTACTATGTTGCCTTGCCTTTAGTTGAGGAACCAGATTTAGGAGAATGCTCAAATGGAGACTATCGAGCCCCACTTTGGAGGAAAATGTGGCACCTAAAGATTCCGGCCAAAGTCAGAATCTTTGCTTGGAGAGCCTGTGTGAATGGGCTGCCAACTTACCTGAACATGGTAATAAGAGGATTTGATGTTGATGCAACCTGCCCTTTCTGTGGAAAAGATGGAGAAAGCACAAAACATGCTCTTCTCTATTGTAAACAAATTTGTGATGTCTGGTGGTGTTGGCAGTCATGCCCAATAAATCTCTTAGTTGAAACAAGTAATGTAGTGGATGTTGCTTTGCGACTTATGGAAGTTGGAACCAATCAGGATTTAGAGATATTTTTTGTCACTGCGTGGTCGATCTGGTACAATTGAAATCAAGTGGCTCATAAGGCTCAAGGCCTCCCTTCAATGCAAATCTGGGTACTGCGCAACGAACTTGTAATGACTATAAAGTCATTGCAACTGTTAATCTTCTTCGGCAGCAATCACCAGAGGTTGGTTGGAGTGCACCACCCTCGGATATGTATAAAATAAATGTTGATGGTGCAATGTCCGAAGATGGTAGACCCTCAGGTGTTGGTGTGGTAATTCGAGACTGCAAAGGCATTTTTGTTGCAGCAAGTGCAAAGCTACTACATGCATAGTATGGTGTGGAAGTCACCGAAGCCTTGGCAGTTGAAGAAGGCATCCTCCTAGCCCATCAGAAGAAGCTCACGCATGTTATTATCGAGTCTAATTCGCTCTTGGTAATTTAGGCTATCTCCTCAAACTCGCCCCATGGTGACTTAAGGCCAATCATCCAGTGTATCCTATCTCTGTCCTCTTCTTTTGAGATGTGGAAAGTCAAGCACTTGAAAAGGGATTACAACATTGTGGCTCGTGAGTTAGCCAAAATGGCTAGAGAGTCCAGGACATCACAGACCTAGATTGATATGGAGCCTTCAATGCTTCATCATCTTTGCCAAATTGATAGGGCCAAATGTTAGATTCTTTTTCTTATGTATTTTGCCCTGATCTGTTGTACTTCAATTTCTGAAGTGTTCTTAATGAAATCAAGTCAAGTTTCAATAAATAAAAAAATGTTGGATTGGTTGAATAAGAAAAGTCTACTAGTGTAGACTTGAAGTCTGATCAGCAATTAGATGAAACAAAAACAAACAAACAAAAGAAAAAAGAAAATAGGAAGGTACATTCGTATAGAAGAAGTTTGAGTTCAGGTGGTGTTCTTTTACAATTAACTTTTGACCCTATATGGCTATATGTATTCTATAGGCTTTATTCATAGGGAACATAAAGTGGCAGAAAGTAAAGGGGGAAAAAAAAAAAATATATATATATATATATATATATATATATATATATATATATTATTGATGATTCCAAAATATGAATAGGCCCTTTGTAATGCTATTTTATCCTTTATGAAGAGATTTAATAATGGGAAATCATTGGATATTTTTAGCAATTTCTCTTCTAACTAGATACCATTATAAGTTTTTCTTAAATTATTTGATTATTGAGTAAATGGTATCTGGAAAAAAAAAAATTTGTTTTAGGTGATATGTAAAGATTTTAGAAGAAGTGTTAGGAAGAAATTCTTTTGTGTTGAGCTAGTTGAGATAAGTAACCTTATCCTAATTGATTTTATTTTGCTTATACTATTGTATTTTAACTACTGAATATTGTTTATAATTGTTACATCTTTATTTCAATTGTACTACTAATTTAAAGTAAAGAATAAAGAATTATCATAAATATATTTGATTATTGAATATATGATGTTATATATGTGTGTGTGCATGTGTATTTGAATGAGAGATATTTTTGTTTGAACTCTTATTTATATATATGATTTTAGACAATATAACTATGTTTTGACTCTGATACCCAGTTAATGAGAATTATTCATTGGCACCGAAATTAGTTCTATCAGGGGCATCACGAACCTGTCATGTTTCTAGACTCAGCTAATGGGGGATATACATTAGCACGGAACTAATTTCTTCTGAATCTGATGCATAGTTACGAGGATATAGCGTGACCAAAGTCATAAATATATAAGATTGTTAAAAATGTGAATATGTTTGAATATATGAATTATTTTAAGTTTATGAAACTTCTTTAGTTTATTTTTTGAAAACCCATAATATATTATAACTTTGACATATGTGAAGTATTTTGATCTCATAAATTTATATTATTTTGTCAATCTATATACTTGTTTCAACTAGTTTGGTATTTGGTTTGCTTATTGAGTTGTCAACTCGCCCTCCTTTTTCCCTCAAGTTTCAAATTATGAAAAATAACAAATTTTGAGACTTTTGCTGAGAATGTACGCTTGAATGGAGATTAGGAATTTATAAAATAAAATGATCTTGTAATAATTAGTACATCTTTTGTTTAACGTTCTTGACGTTTGGATTGTTTCTATTAGTACTTTGGAGATCTTTTGACAACTACATTATTGAGGATGATTGTGCATTTATTGATGAAATTTTCCTTGAGGATAATTTTTAATTGCTAAAAAGGCATTGCACGTTTGTAGGGTGAAAACTTTATAAGAGTACGGTTGTTGCCACGTGCCTATCTATATTGTTGGGTTCGGGGAGTGACACATGAAATTTTGATGAAATACAAGATGAAAGAACAAAACACCAAAGAGCAGAAGACAAGAGGGGGCTAATGGAGCCAGCAGGTGGCAACAGCGTAGCAGCCATTCACGCGCTCCTATCTCACCTCCCTATTGTGCGTCTGAAAGTGGAGTAGCAGCTGTTCACAGCAAAATCTTGCTATATGGATTTTGGTGTGGTTGTCTGAGGCCATATCAGAGGCATGCTTCGACAGGTACTGGTAGAGATTTCTTGGCCATAAGCCATAGATGTGGGTTTGGTTATGATTTGAATGTGTCTATAATACTGGTGAAATGCATGTGGTGGTGATGGAGATTCCAACAGTCATTGAGGGCCTAAGGATGTGGGTTTGATTGAGAGTTCTGGAAGTGCTTGGATTAATGGTTAGAGGTTTTGATATTAAGCACAAAAATCATGTCACAGCATGATTTCAAAATTGCATTAGATCCCCAAATGATTTGAAATGTATTCTACTTTTACAAATTATCTTTAAAAAAATATAATTTTTACAAAACCTCCGGGGAACACCTAAACAAAAACACTTGTCAGTCTACTTCCCCATCAAGATTCAGGAGTCAATCAGGGCAGATAAAGAATGTATATGATGATTTACAGGATTTTTTGATAACTAGCCAGTAAATGTACATATAATCTATTGAAATTGTGAATAAATTAGTATTTGATAACATGGCGGCGCAACCAAAGCTCATACATGACCATATGGAATGCATCATATCTGATGGGGGGAGAGTTCCACTGGAAATGCTTCTGAATCTGATAAAAAACAATCCATAAAGGAAATTCTTAACAATCATAGTTTACCCTTTTTTTGGATAATGAACAATAAAACAGCACTTAATACAACAGTGAGTTATTCAGTATAACTTCTTCCCCTGTGGAAGTTGAGGGCCTCTGGACAAAACAGACACAGATACATATATACACAAGCAATATATATATTAGCATTAGCATCGATGGTGGTATAATAGCTAAATTGCTATTATACCACCCAAAACACTAAAAGGTAGGCCACATTGATGGTGGCAACGAGCTCCAGTGTAGCTACAAGTTATTTTTTAAAAAAAAACAATATTTTATTTTATTTCTTTCTCAACTCAGACAAGTGGGATCAAGAAACTGCATGGACAAGAAAGTAAAAAAGGTAGGCCACGTTGATAAAGTAAGAAAGAGAGAGAAAGAAAGAATAAAAAATAAAAAATAAAGAAAGAATATTTAAATGAAGTTATAAAAAAATAGAACCATTGTTGTTGGGTGAATCATATAGTGGGGTATTAAAATAGATAAAGTAGTTTTTGAGTTGCTAAAACCTAAAAATTTTAGCTCCACCTTTGTTGATGCCAAAAAAAAAACATATAAAGGGTAGGAGCAAATCAATTATATGAAAATGAGAAGTGATATAAATCAAATATACTACTTAGAATTTTCAAGTTGAGATAGAAAGTCATATTCTACCTTAACTAAGTTCTTATGAAGAGCAACAAACTCAGCATCAGTTATGTCCTTGAGAATTTGCTTTAGCCGGTACACATCATGCTCCTTAAGTACAACAGCAAATTTATGCCAATCAATAATATCATTGAATGGCAGGTCGTAATAATTTGACAATATCACTGCAAGAGATCCAGTACATAAGGAACTTAGGGCTTTAGAAATTAATAAAAAAATTGATAAACTACAACTAGTCCCAATTGCTTGAACTAATAGGAAAATGTAAATTTAATAACTTTAGCCATTATTCTAACGCTCTTCCTCTTGTGATTAGGACCATCTACTCTGATAGTATGATAAACTATCGCTAGTTCCAAAAGTTTAAGCTAATATAGGAACAAGTGAATTTAAGTACTTAAACCATTATTATAATAGTAATAATAATTTAAAAAAATTAAGTTCACAAGAAAAAACCCAAACATTAAACCAAGACTAACATCTACCATTAATTCCTTAATGTTATTAATAAGGTCAAGTTCTACGCCACAGGCTTTACACCTAAATAACTTTGCAATTAAACTTCCACACTAATGTATTAGCCAAAATAGCATAAGTTGTTTAAGATTTAAGAGTACTACTTAATCAGGTCAGAAGTCAAGTCATGAATTTTAGTCACAAGTATTTATACTTCTTCGTGGGAAGAGCGGGTGTTATTATATGGAATCTCTAATTTATTCATTTTCTTCTCATCTGGTTAAGTAATAAAATACAGCACAAAGGGACACAACCCAAGTACACAGGAGGTACACCAAGGGGATTCATCTCATTAGAATGCTATCTGCTTCATGCCAAAAGGCTAACCTTAGTGCTTCACTGTACATTTCCATAACAAAGGCATTCTCATGTCTTGATGTTATTCAAAAGATAATTTCCTATGCATACCATGGAACATACTCAATAGTAGCAGGTCTGTTTCCTAGTTACAGTATTACAGGGGCAGCACCCATCATGATCCAAAAGCAGAAATCATGACTGCTAGACACCTGGGTTATTTTCAGGTTTGCAGTTTTCTCCTCTAGCTTAACCATATTCTCCAAGTGTTCGATGGTGATTACCAGGTAGGTTTCAAAAGTTGTTTAAGAGAATTGAATTATATTTTGAGACAGCTCTAATTAAAGCATTGCAACCATAATCTCAGTCAAAGGTAAATCATCACATATCCAACATTACATAGGAAAAATGTCAAAGTGATCTTGTTGTGTTTAGGTATTATGTAGTCAAGTTATTAGGCCGAAGTATAGTTGATTCGGGAAGTGCAACGATATTTTTATTTTAATTTGGTTGTATTTAATCTTCAAGTCAATTATATTTATTATGGGTCAATTGTATTTTATTTTGGGTCCTAGTATGTAATTAGTTTTATTAGTATTTTTATTGAAGAGTCAAGATCATTTTTGAAATTCAATAATTGGGACTTTCCCAGGTCATTTAGAATTAGAGTTTTTTACGTCAGTAGAATTAGGGTTTAGTAGTCTATATAAACAAGGTATTGTACTTCAATGAAAGGGGTAGTTTGATGAATAAAATTTATGTTGAAATTGTCCCAAAGGTCTAGTGCCGACTTCAGCCAACCTAGGTATTGGCTCCTAGAGGCTTTCTCATGCTTGGTGCTAACTCTAAGCATGCCTAGCTGCTAATTCATAGGTTCTCTATTTTATTTTTCCTATTCTTCAATTTGATTATGCACGTTCTGGTCTGCCTTGCATCAATAATGAATAAAGATCATATTTTGGAACAGGCCATGGGTCTTTGATTAATCTCTACTTACTCAATTATTCAGGAATATGGTTCCACAATCCACATTTACCATGCATGTAACGAGAGAAAATGGAACAAAAACTATCCAATACCTTAATCATATGAACAGCCTAGAAGCACTGAGATCTTACCAGGAACACACCCATAATGGATTGAGTCAGCTATGCGAGCACTGTTGACCTGGGAACCACCAGGGCATATGCAGAACTTAGTACTATAAAATCTCTTTTGATATACAAGCGGTCCAATAGCCCTATTAATTCTGTTATTCGAAATGTCGAGTTCCGTGTCATTCTCCCAAACTCGTGCTAGTATTACTCTAATTTTTGAGTTCCGATGTCCAGCCCAAAATCCAAGTTTTGTCCTGCAAAGCATCTTTGTTATTTTTATAAGCAAAGAACTACCTTTCTGAGTTCTTTAGGTGGATAATATAAAGAAATCATAATCACCCACCCATGTAAGGCATGTCTTAACCTATAACAAGCTGACAACTCTCCACAAGCAATAAGATGACACCATGAGACATTCTTATGAAATGAAAACAACATTCCATTCAAGATGAGGAGAGAGAGTCTTATAACAATTCATATTTAAAAATTTAAAATAAAAAATTTTATGAAAACAAAAGGTCTCTGCAAAATTTGATAGGTTCAGGGGATTGTGAAATATTACCACTCTTGCATTTCATTTTTCCCATAAATGCTTGACAACATTATTGAACATGTTTGGGTTGGCAAGTTGACAAAAGCTAAATCAAGTGAACCAAGCTCCTAGATTATGCTTCACAGACTGGATAGACAGCTTTTCCAATCTCAATTTCATTTTATGAAGTGATACATCTCAACTCCTAGCTGCTAGGGAAAACAGAGAAGATGACTTGTGCTACGTCTAACTAGACATTAACATATACAACAACTTAACGAGTCCTCCTGTAAAAAGAGACACACCTTATAAAAAAATTAATTAGATGACTTTCTTTTCTTAGATTTTCTTTCCCCTGCAAAGGTCATAACAACCCCAAAGGTCCAAACCCCAAAAGTTCCCACCCTTACTAAGTTAAACTGATGGCCTGACCTCCATCTTAAGAAGGGGAAGCAATACACTAAGATGACTTTCTTTTCTTAATTTTTCTTTCCACTGCAAAGGTAATAACAACCCAAAAGGTCCAAACCCCACAGGTTCCCACCCTTACTGAGTTAACCCAATGGCCTGACCTCCATCTTAAGAAAGGGAAGCAATACACTAAACTGCTCAAGCTGAGGTCTGAATTGAAATAGGTTCAAGTTCCACATATTTCCAAACATCTCTACAAATCAATCCACTTTCAGGGAAGAATTCTATACATATAAAAAAAAGTTGAAGAAGAAAGAAGCATAATTAATTTCAGACAAGTTCTGCGGTTGAACTTCCAAACGAGCCATGACATTGATCATCAACAGTATGTGTTTATTGTGTATATCTACCTGTTCTTTGCAGTTTTATCCTAACCTTATTCTAAAGGTGAATATAAAAATCTTCCCCTCTCATTTGATTTTAGCACATCATGACACCACAACATAAAGCAGTAACCACATTACATTCAAGATAACAATCAGATTGTGGTTCAAATACCAGGAAATCTTTTACAACAGGAGGGGGAGGTGTGCCTTCTTTTCCAATATGGACTATTTCCTTTTGAGATAAAGTAAAGTAAATCAAATTGAGTTGCAAAAATTTTAGTTCCAAACTATATCCTCCAACAGAGTCCAACCCACTACGTGACAATTTATAAGATTATCCATGTGTATTATTCAAACAAGTCACACTACTCATTAAAAAAGTCAAGTGACTAAAACGGTACACAGATGATATCTTCAATAGCAACATAGTGGTTTGGAGGAAGATAGTTCCAAACCAGTTTAGAGCTAAACTATTTCCAATTGATTTCTTGTAGGAGTAGCTGTGGAAAAGAACAACAAATAATCAAAGCAGGAAAATACCTCAAAAAACTGTCCATCTGTCATCTACTTGTAAGCCAAGTCAAGATGTGAAAGAATGTTAATCAGGGAATCAAAAATTCACATCCCACAATTTTACCTATTTTCAAGATCATTTCCTCCAGCTGGGAGAGCAAATGGCTGCAATACTTGAGGCAGAGCAACATCTTTATGTGGAATGAATCCAACATCATAGCTTGGGGAGCACACAACTCGAATTGAATTCTTTACAAGAAGTGGAAATCCTTCTGTTGCCCTAACGCCAACATCATGACAAGTGACAAAAAAATGATCCGCACCCAAGGTTCTATTCCAGTAAGGATACTTGGAAATTAAGCTTTCCACATAATTCTGGACAATTATGGTCATATTCTCATAAGAAGTACCCTGCGTATGATCAAGCAATCATCACATACCAGCACAGAATATATCAAAGTATAGATAGGAAGGAAATGTCAGTCAGACCTAACCCAATGCATTCAGATGTGTGTGTGTGTTGTATTAGTTGTATGTGTCTTGTATATGACCAACATCTGACAAATTCAGAAATAGTTCTGAGTCTGTAAAAGATGCACTTGCTGTCATAGTCAGCATGGTAGAACCTTCCGTAACATGTAACAATCCACATTTGAAATCATTATAGCCATTTCTTCTTCACAGAACCCATAACAATTATTTTCTTGGGAAATTTTCATTTTATAATTTTTTTTTTTTATATATAAGCAATGAGAGTTTTATACTTTTATTGAAAATGAAAAGTACTCTACAGTCAAGATGGTGAACACAAAGTAGCTTAAAAAATTGCAAGGATATCAAATAGAAAATCTAGGGGAGTTTTGGAACTCAAAAATGGAAGAACCATGTGTAAACCCTACAGTTTTAATAGTAAAAAATAAACCCTAAAATTTAAAGTAACAAATTAAATCCTATAGTTTGAAAATAATAAATTAAACCCTGAGATTTTAAAAAGTAACAAATTAAACCCTAAAATTATATCAAACACCAAACAAAGTCCACTTAAATGGGATGAGGTTTAATTTGTTACTCTTTGAAATCTCAAGGTATAATCTGTTAAATTTTGAAACTTTTATGGTTTAATTTATTACTTGTGAAACTAAATGGTTTAATTTGTTACACCCTCCAAATTATAGGGTTTAAAATGTAATTTTTCTCTTCTTTTTATTTTTTATTTTTTATGAACATGAACCTACAAAATTACAACTGACACGAGCAAAACAACCAGCAACTGCAATATGTTCCATATTATAAAGTAACATACTCATCTTTTATCTCGGCAAAAATGATATGGCAGTTAGTGAGAGTCTATAGCCTTCATCGGAAAAAATAATAAATGTGGCCAGGAAATTAAAGAAAAAAACAAAAAGTTAAATACTGCAAGATCTTCCCATAATTAAGGAAAAAGAATTCTCCACCTTTATGAGTTGAAAATTTTCTCCATTACATGCTTATGAATATGAATGGCAGTATGGCCATTGCTATATACAGGTCCTACATCACTTATAGTAATATCCAATTGGTTAATTGGAGAAGTTATACAACACAACACTAGAATAAACTCTTTGTGGATGCCTAGAAAGGCAAATGAACTTTCAGATTTCATGTAGACTCTGTGATGGGGAAAGTAATTGGCAGCCCCCCTTTGAAGATATAAGTTGCAAGGGAAATCTAGGTTTATTTTTTTATTTTTAAAGTAATGATATTTTATTGGAAAAAGACTACTTCATGAACATAAATATTGAACACAAAGAGGCCTAAAGAATTACAAAGAAAATGTATTATATACAAACGTGTAGCAACTCTTTAAAATCAACAATAAAAGTATTATTGGTAAGGCCCCAAGCAAGAGACCAATCAAACAAAGATTTAACAAATATTGTTGTCAATTGAGTCACTGAACTTTTTGCATCCTCAAGAGTACGACAATTTCGTTCTCTACCCAATGTCCACATCAAACATAAAGGGACTAAATTCCAAATATCCGATAAATGTTTGCCAATCCAATTCCTCCGACCAAACAAAAGATCAACGACCTTTTTCAGTGACATCCATTGAAATCCCAAAAGATCCAAAAACAAAACTCCACAAATCATATGCAACAACGCAATGTAACAGTAAATGATCCACTGTCTCCCCACTGCACCAACGTATACAACACCATCCTACTAACATATAGCCTCTCTTAATGAGATCATCACATTTAAGGGATTTTCTCCAAGTTATTGTCCATACAAAGGAGACCCTCATTGGAGACTCAACACACTAAATACTCTTCCATGGGAAAGAAACTGCACATGTACCACTTAAGGAATTGTAAAAAGAGTGAACATCACATTCACTACTCCCTTTTTTTTTTTTTTTGATAAGTAACGACAAAATTTTATTAAAAAATGAAGAATAGCCAACCCGAGTACATTGGGAATGTACTATGGGGGCATAAGTCAAAAACCAAGATTACAACGATCAAGTAAAACAGGAATGGAAGAACAAGAAAAATGACAAAAAACCACACTCCAATCTAGGAGAGTGTGTAAGAAAGAAGACTTAATCTCTAAAATAGAGCTTTCACAGCCCTCAAAGCATCTCGCATTCCTTTCGCGCCAAACACACCATAACACGCAATGAGGCACCATTCTCCACAGCTCTATATTTCTATGTCTTCCAAACTTACCTTGCCACGACTCAAACAACTCAATAACCTTTTGTGGCATAACCCACTGAATTCCAAACAAGCAAAACACCAACGACCACAGCTCACAAGCAATGGGGCAATGAAGAAGCAGATGATCCACCGACTCACCACAATTCTTACACATATAGCACCAATTAAGAACAATCACACGTCGTTTATGAAGATTATCTGTTGTTAAAATCTTACCCAAAGAAGCAGACCACGAAAAGAAAGCTACCCTTGGAGGAACCTTCGATTTCCAAATCAACTTCCAAGGGAAAGATAAGATGCTATGAGGGAAGAAAGAAAGATAGAATCCTCTAACCTCAAAACCTCTATTCCTTGCTGGCTTCCAACACAACCGATCCAGACCCAATCCCCTTACCGACGAAGAGTAAACCATATCCATGAAACAATCAAAGGATTCTTGTTCCCAATCTTGTGGAGGACGACGAAATTTAGCATCCCAATGAATCCTCCCACCAAACCAACACATAATCTCCGCTACTGAAGAATCCTTTGTTCTACAAATACAATAGAGCTCCGGAAAAGCCTCTTGGAGAGTACGATCTCCGCACCATACATGCTTCCAAAACTTCACACTAGTACCATCCCCTACCTCATACCGAATTAGTTTAGAAAAACTCATCCAACCACTCCTAATATGTCTCCACAAACTAACGCCATAAGCACTGGTCACCTTTTTTGTGCACCAACCACCCCAATCATTCCCATATTTCACTTCTATGACCCTCCTCCAAAGAGCATCGGTCTCCAAGCCATACCTCCATAACCATTTCCCTAACAAGGCAGCATTAAAACTCCTCAAACTTCTAATACCCAACCCTCCAACCTGCATCGGTTTACAAACCTGAGCCCAACTGACCAAGTGTAATTTAGGGTCACCATTAATACCACTCCACAAAAAATCTCGTTGTATCTTCTCCATACGATTTGCCACCTTCCCAGGTATAGGCAGAAGGGAAAGGAAATATGTAGGTAAGGAGGAGAGGGTACTTTTAATAAGAGTTACCTTACCCCCCTTAGATAGATACAACCTCTTCCACCCTGCTAATCTCCTTTCCATCTTCTCCAACTCATTCTATCACATCCCATTCTCCTAGGGTAAGTAAAGAAGATTTAGAAAGGAGTTCACGAACTCCCAACTCCCAATCACTAAAGCCTCTATGAAATCTGACATTCCAGCTCCGCATCTTCCATCTATCGGTGTAGAGGTATGTCCCATTCCACCCTAATGCTTTTCCATAGCTACAACCATGAGTCCCTCAAATAGCTTTCAAAGCCCATCCACCCCATTCCTCACCTTACTTCATGGCTAATAGCCTAACACCTGTCACCATAAATGTGTGTTTTCTATCCCAAAGTGCCCTAACCATTACCAATAAAGCCTGATTAAGGGTTCCAATCTTCCTTACAAAGTTGCATCTAATCCTCCATTAGCAAAAAGGGAGCAAATTGTATCCCACCTCATCTAATGGTATTTGTACTCTCATCTTCTGAACCACCCCACAAAAAGTTTCTCTGTAGTCTCTCCATTGGTTTGCTACACATGTGGGGATGATAAAGAGAGAGAGTACGTAAGTAAGCTAAAAAGTGTACTCTTCAAAAGCATTATCCTCCCCCCCTCCTCCTTGACAAGCATAACTTATTCTAACCAAATAATCTACGGTCCATCTTCTCTATAAATGAACTCCATAGCATTTTCACTTTAAAGGATGACCCCAATGGAATTCCAAGATAAGCCATCAAGAAATTCCCAATCTTGCAACATATTACATCTATGAGCTCTACCAAGTTGCCAAACTCTTCTATTGGAACCATTTCAGTCTGACACTCTTACCCAAGTTTACTATTAGACCTATAACAGCTTCAAAACAAATCATTACCATTCTAATATAAAGAATTTTTTCAACATTTGCATCACGGATAAAATTCTAACATTGGCAAATAAGAGGTGAGAGATGCGAAGCCTAGTTTCTGCAACAGCTCCCACCCTGAAGTCATTAATGAAGCTTCTTTCCTCAATTTTCTACCTCCATAACCAAAACAAAAGACAATGGAAATAGTGGCCATCAAATCTTAGACCCCCTCAAACCACTAAAGAAACCAGAACAGGGACAGTTCACTAAGACTAAGAATCAAACATTAAAAATGCAGGCACAAATCCAACCTCTCCAATTTTCACCAAATTCTTTCCATCAGAAAAAGTAGCGCAAAAGCATTACTTTGGCATCCTTCGGATGATGTAGAGCTCTCTTAGAACCCGCTTAGTTAGTTATGTTGAAATTGAGTCTTACTTTATTGTTTATTTGTTGATGGATCAATTTTAATTACATTTTACATAACAATGCCAATCTTTTTTCTTTTTTTTTATATGACGGAGGAGAACTTCACTCAGATTAGTTGCTCGCCACAGTGCATACGGGTAATCAAACTCCTACAGGCAACCGACCCCACCCAAATGCACATGAGTCTTATTTTGTATTTTGATTAAATTCTTAAAGTACTTTTCTAGTTATTACAAGTAGTCCTAGTCTTATTTTTTATAATTCAATAGTAAAAATCTTCTCTTTTTATCTCTCAATTACTCCTAAAATCCCTAAAAGATTTCACAAAAACTCAAACTTGTTCTCACATTTTCAATCAAAGCATATAGAAGAGGTTGAGATTGGCGAAAAGGCGCAGTACCTTGCCTCGCATCTTGTGGCAGGAAATGGGGACGAAGAAGAGGTGAGCCTGATCGGGATCCAAAGTCCGGAATCGGCTCTCACGAATGTTCTGGAAGAAATAGCCCTCGCTGGCATACTTCCCGGTGAGCTTCCTCGGGGTTTGGTAGAAAGTGTTGGGATCTCCATCTGGGTATATGAAGACCTTGAAATTGGCCTCCATTTCCGCGAAATTCAACCCGAAAACCTTGGGCGAATGGTAAATATCGGAGAGTTGTTGTTGGTGGTGGTGGTCGCCATCAATGGTGGCGGTGGTGGTGGTGGTGTTGACGTGATCTTCGGGGATAGTGGCCGAAAGCAGGTGGTGGTGGTGGGGGTGGTGGGGGGAGCGGAGGATGGAGGAGGAGTTGAGGGAGAAGTAGGTGAAGGAAAGGAGAGTTAGGATTGCCAGTGTGAGGAGGGAGGCTTGGAGTGAGCAAAACGACGTCGTTGCTGCTGCTGCTGCCTTGCCGGCTAACATTGCCGGATATGTATGTATGAATTAGAGAGAGAGAGAGAGAGAGAGAGCAAGAAGAAGAAATGGTAAATGGCTGAATGGGGTGTGGTTTACTGTTTAGCTTTGAAAATAGGAAGTCGGTGGTTCAGAGGCTTCAAATTCACGCCATATAATTTCGGCAGGACTGTCAGATCTGTGTTATCGTACATGTGATATGAGTGAAGTCACCATCTCAAAGTACCATTCTTTCCATACTTGTTTTTTTTCCACTAGTGGACCAACATTAGATTGCTTCTAACTATATAGATCTAGCAGATCACCTTCTCAAAAAAAAACTAGTAGATCAATAACAAATCAATCACAATAGATTTATTCATAATTATAAAGGGAAATGTTAATAGGTATCAAGCAGTGCTTGTTAAAATTTATTTTTTTCTTGTGTTTCACTTAAAAAAATAAAAAAAAATTTGTCAAAAAAATTATCAAAAGAGATTAAAAAAATTGTCAAAAACTGAAAAACTGTCAAAAGTTGAAAAATTACCCAAAAAGTTACCTAGTAGATCACCTTCTCAAAAAAATAAAAATAAATACAGATCTAGTAGATCAATAATGTTATTTTTATAACAAATCAATCACAATAGATTTATTCATAATTATGAAAGATGTTATGCCCTTATTTTTATTATAATAATGCCATAATTAATGACAAATTTTTCTTCACTTTTTTTAATATAAATTAACTTGCTATACTTGCTCCTTAAAGCATTAGCATTGGTGGTGGAAAAAATTTAGCAATTTGACACCACAAAAAGCTATTTTATTTATTTTACCATATCACTTTACAAAACACCCAACATCAATAATTTTATTTTAGTATTCAACACAATAAAATAATATATCCACTACAATAATCATAATCTGAGCTACAGTGGAAGACATATATATATCCCATTAACATCTAAGCAACTGTCCACATACAAATATGGATGTTCACTGTAGCTCAACAGCAAAAAATTTTGGCCTTTCCTCCATTGATGCAAACCACTATTGTTATATTTGGTTGGTAAATTTAGCCTTTTAGTAATTTGTCTCTACCAATACTAATTCTCTAAGAGTATTAGCAATTTAGCACTAGCATAGTTTTTTTTTTTTTTTTGGTAAATTGCAAATTACATCCCTAAAAAAGTGCAATCCTAAAGTTTGGGATGTTTGGATTTTACACTATGAAATTTTAAAATTTGAATTTTACACCTTGAAATTTTGGAGTATTTGGATTTTACACCCTAGCGATTCAAAATATAGATTTTACCCCATAAATTTTAGGGGTGTTTGGATTTTACTCCCTAAATTTTGGGAGAATTTGAATTTTAAACCCCAAAGTTTCATCTGGGTTCGAATCCTACTGAAAGGTCCACTAGAGATCAGAAATTGTTGAAGAAAGAACAAGATGTTTCTTTTGTCCCTTCCAGGCGATCAGAAAATAAAGAAATAGCTAATATATTCAAGATAATTACTTATTTACAAAATACCGCCTCAATTCATCCTATTTCATCCAATCCGGGATGTGATATGGTTCCGAAGGATGAACTAGATATGGACAATTCCAATAAGATTTCATCCTTGAACAAAAATCCATTTTTTGATTTATTTCGTGACCGGAACAGGGGGATACACGTTACACCACGATTTGAATCAAAAAGAGAGATTTCAAGAAATGACAGATATATTCACTCTATCAATAACCGAGTCGGATCTGTCGTATCATAGGGGATTTACCTTTTCTATTGATTCCTGCAGATTGGATCAAAAACAATTCTTGAATGAGGTATTCAACTCCAGGGATGAATCGAAAAAGAAATATTTATTGGTTCTACCTCCTATTTTTTATGAAGAGAATGAATCCTTTTATCGAAGGATCAGAGAAAAATGGGTCCGGACCTCCTGCGGGAATGATTTGGAAGATCCAAAACCAAAAATAGTGGCATTTGCTAGCAACAACATAATCGAGGCAGTCAATCAATATAAATTGATCCGAAATCTGATTCAAATCCAATATAACACCTGTGGGTACATAATAAATGTATTGAATCGATTCTTTTTAATGAATAGATCCGATCGCAACTTCGAATATGGAATTCAAAGGGATCAAATAGGAAATGATACTCTGAATCATAGAACTATAATGAAATATACGATCAACCAACATTTATCAAATTTGAAAAAGAGCCAGAAGAAAGGGTTCGATCCTCGTAGTTTTATTTCTCGAACCGAGAGATCCATGAATCGGGATCCTAATGCATATAGATACAAATGGTCCAATGGGAGCAAGAATTTCCAGGAACATTTGGAACATTTCATTTCTGAACAGAAGAGCCGTTTTCATTTTCAAGTAGTGTTCGATCGATTACGTATTAATCAATATTCGATTGATTGGTCTGAGGTTATCGACAAAAAAGATTTGTCTAAGTCACTTCCTTTCTTTTTGTCCAAGTTACTTCTTTTTTTGTCCAAGTTTCTTCTCTTTTTGTCTAACTCACTTCCTTTTTTCTTTGTGAGTTTCGGGAATATCCCCATTCATAGGTCCGAGATCCACATCTATGAATTGAAAGGTCCGAATGATCAACTCTGCAATCAGTTGTTAGAATCAATAGGTCTTCAAATCGTTCATTTGAAAAAATTGAAACCCTTCTTATTGGATGATCATGATACTTCCCAGAAATCGAAATTATTGATCAACGGAGGAACAATATCACCATTTTTGTTCAATAAGATACCAAAGTGGTGGATGATTGACTCATTCCATACTAGAAATAATCGCAGGAAATCTTTTGAGAACACGGATTCCTATTTCTCAATGATATCCCACGATCAAGACAATTGGCCGAATCCCGCGAAACCATTTCATAGAAGTTCATTGATATCTTCTTTTTATAAAGCAAATCGACTTCGATTCTTGAATAATCCACATCACTTCTGCTTCGATTGTAACAAAAGATTCCCTTTTTATGTGGAAAAGGCCCGTGTCAATAATTATGATTTTACGTATGGACAATTCCTCAATATCTTGTTCATTCGCAACAAAATATTTTCTTTGCGCGGCGGTAAAAAAAAACATGCTTTTTTGGAGAGAGATACTATTTCACCAATCGAGTTACAGGTATCTAACATATTCATACCTAACGATTTTCCACAAAGTGGTGACGAAAGAAGGTATAACTTGTACAAATCTTTCCATTTTCCAATTCGATCCGATCCATTCGTTCGTAGAGCTATTTACTCGATCGCAGACATTTTTGGAACACCTCTAACAGAGGGACAAATAGTCAATTTTGAAAGAACTTATTGTAAACCTCCTTCAGATATGAATTTATCTGATTCAGAGGGGAAGAACTTGCAGCAGTATCTCAATTTCAATTCAAACATGGGTTTGATTCGCACTCCATGTTCTGAGAAATATTTACCATCCGAAAAGAGGAAAAAACGGAGTCTTTGTCTAAAGAAATGCCTTGAGAAAGGGCAGATGTATAGAACCTTTCAACGAGATAGTGCTTTTTCAACTCTCTCAAAATGGAATCTATTCCAAACATATATGCCATGGTTCCTTACTTCGACAGGGTACAAATATCTAAATTTGATATTTTTAGATACTTTTTCAGACCTATTGCCGATACTAAGTAGCAGCCAAAAATTTGTATCCATTTTTCATGATATTATGCATGGATCAGATATATCATGGCGAATTCTTCAGAAAAAATTGTGTCTTCCACAATGGAATCTGATAAGTGAGATTTCGAGTAAGTGTTTACATAATCTTCTTCTGTCCGAAGAAATGATTCATCGAAATAATGAGTCACCATTGATATCGACACATCTGAGATCGCAAAATGTTCGGGAGTTCCTCTATTCAATCCTTTTCCTTCTTCTTGTTGCTGGATATCTCGTTCGTACACATCTTCTCTTTGTTTCTCGAGCCTATAGTGAGTTACAGACAGAATTCGAAAAGGTCAAATCTTTGATGATTCCATCATACATGATTGAGTTGCGAAAACTTCTGGATAGGTATCCTACATCTGAGCTGAATTCTTTCTGGTTAAAGAATCTCTTTCTAGTTGCTCTGGAACAATTAGGAGATTCTATAGAAGAAATACGGGGTTATGCTTCCGGCGGCAACATGCTATGGGGCGGTGGGCCCGCTTATGGGGTCAAATCAATACGTTCTAAGAAGAAATATTTGAATATCAATCTCATCGATCTCATGAGTATCATACCAAATCCCATCAATCGAATCGCTTTTTCGAGAAATACGAGACATCTAAGTCATACAAGTAAAGAGATCTATTCATTGATAAGAAAAAGAAAAAACGTGAACGGTGATTGGATTGATGATCAAATAGAATCCTGGGTCTCGAACAGTGATTCGATTGATGATAAAGAAAGAGAATTCTTGGTTCAGTTCTCCACCTTAACGACAGAAAAAAGGATTGATCAAATTCTATTGAGTCTGACTCATAGTGATCATTTATCAAAGAATGACTCTGGTTATCAAATGATTGAACAACCGGGAGCAATTTACTTACGATACTTAGTTGACATTCATAAAAAGTATCTAATGAATTATGAGTTCAATACATCCTGTTTAGCAGAAAGACGGATATTTCTTGCTCATTATCAGACAATCACTTATTCACAAACCTCGTGTGAGGCTAATAGTTTTCATTTCCCATCTCATGGAAAACCCTTTTCGCGTCGCTTAGCCCTATCCCCCTCTAGGGGTATTTTAGTGATAGGCTCTATAGGAACTAGACAATCCTATTTGGTCAAATACCTAGCAGAAAACTCCTATGTTCCTTTCATTACAGTATTTCTGAACAAGTTCCTGGATAACAAGCCTAAGGGTTTTCTTATTGATGATAGTGACGATATTGGCTGTAACCTTGATACGGAGCTGGAGCTTCTAACTATGACGAATGCACTAACTATGGATATGATGCCGGAAATAGACTAATTTTATATCACCCTTCAATTTGAATTAGCAAAAGCAATGTCTCCTTGCATAATATGGATTCCAAACATTCATGATCTAGATGTGAATGAGTCGAATTACTTATCCCTCAGTCTATTAGTGAACTATCTCTCCAGGGATTGTGAAAGACATTCCACTAGAAATATTCTTGTTATTGCTTCGACTCATATTCCCCAAAAAGTAGTTGCAATTTACCCTAATTTTTTTATAATAAAATAAAACAAAAAAAAGTTATATTTCATATTTTAGCTACTCTCACTTTCAAATACATTACACCACATATCCAATTCTTTTTATTTTTATTTTTTTACATTGTTAAAATATTATTTTCTTACAATTTTTATTTAGCTCTCTTTTGTCATTGCAATCCATAATTACCGCCCACATGAGCATACCTAATCTGAAAGGGCATAAGGCAATCACCAAAATTTGAGACCTTGGAAAAACTGTTCTCATCAAGCCAAAGGTTTGGGATTAAGGTCATGGTAGTAGATAAATTGATACCATGAGAGTGGCAAAAAGTACATTGGTCAAGGTTCGGACTTAGCTACACAATATTAGGGTGATATACATAGTGGAGGATGGAGACCCTACTCTTGATCACACCCTTCATGCT
Organism: Castanea sativa; assembly: GCF_040712315.1. Classification (NCBI taxonomy): domain Eukaryota; kingdom Viridiplantae; phylum Streptophyta; class Magnoliopsida; order Fagales; family Fagaceae; genus Castanea; species Castanea sativa. The sequence continues at coordinate 43,827,668 of NC_134023.1, read as the reverse complement.
GCAACCCACACCACCACCATAGGGGTGTTCAGACTAGACCAGAGCCTAAAAACCCAACCAAACTACTCGATGTCAACCCAATTCTAGCCCGAACCAAAGCTCCAATTGGTCAACAATGGGTATATGATTCTAAGAACTGACAATGGCAGGTCTAGTGGCAGGTTTCCTTCTCCAACCAGACCGATGCTATATAAGAAATCCAGCCAGATCTAATGAGATCTCAACTAGACCTAGTTTGATTTAGCCAAATCCGGCCAAATCCTAGCAAGTTTCAACAAAAATTTGAAGATTTCGATAACGTTTTGTTGATTCCAAGTGAACTTCACCACCAACCAAATCGGTTGGTTTCAGGTCCCTTCACCTTCCACCTGATACCAATGGGTTAGGTCCTGGTTAGGTCCAAAATCGAACCAACTTGACCTGTGGACAAACCTAGGTCAAGAAAAGGCAAAAGACTAAAGACACTCACACGCAGCACATGTGCTAGGAGGGCTAATGTTCATGACCCATTTATTGCAGGCTTTAAGACCCAAGCCATAAAAAGGCCAAAACTATGAACTAATAACATAACTTACACTAAGAACAAGGAGGATTCATATCCCGCCTACTGTTTTACTCTTAAAAAATTTCACAGCCCGCCCAATGTTTCTTCTAGTAAGTCTGAGTAAACTATCATAAAATCAAATTTTTTTCTCTCTCTCCCTTGCGCAGCTACTGCTCTCTGCCTCTCCTTCAACCCATTCTCTACCTTTCCTTCAATCCATTGTCACAGCAGCCCCAGCTCATACCCAAACACTGAAACTTAGCATTTGAAACCAAACCCCCAAACACTCACACTCCCTCTTTCTCTCCCACTTCAACCGATGTCTCTTTGCTCTGTTCAGCAAATCTTTAGCTATGATGAATATTATCCAATGCAACCAAATAAAAAGCCAATTTGGCAATCTTACCAAATTTGGCTATGATGAAATTTTAAGTTTGAATATTGCGTAACCTCCCTGAGCCAAGAAATTGATATTTGATTATTTCAACTTCAATCTTATTAAAATAACGGTTACATGATATAATCCAAATAAATTAAGGTTTTGAAAGACTATATTTTATCATGGTATCAGAGTGGCATTGGCTCTAGCAGGAATCAAAGTAAGAGAAAGCCACTACTGTTGTTGAGTTTGTGTGCAAGGTTTTTACATACATGAACCCTCATCTATGTTTTCAATGGCAGCCTCTTTAGGATGTCAACCATGACGTCACTAGAGAAATGGTTGGTCCTGACTTGGAGGATCAGCGTATGTGGCTCCACAAATTATGGGTAGAGAATGAAGAAAAAGTGATAGACAATTGTAATTTGTGAATGAGTGAGTGTACTTAGGCAGGCTGGCATCCAAACAAAATTCCCAACATAAAACAGTTATCTTATTATGACTGGAGAAATATGTGTTTGCAGGAGGTAGAATGCTGGTTATGGAAATCATGCTATCGAGTTGGAAGGTCAATGGGTAATGTACAAGGATATAGGGAGAATGGTATTGCTCTAATAGAGGTTCAGGAATGAATTTATGCTTTTCTTTGTTCTAAGAAAGTACTTTTATTCCACGCACTTAAAAGGGAAAATTACAATAAATTTCTCTAGTATTATAAAAAAGTGGGTATATGCTAGAGAGAGAGAGTTTGAGAATTAGAGAATATTTGTCATTTTCAAGATGTTGAAACTTGAGAGTATAAGCAAACCACCTCCAGTATGTATCCAAATATATAGATGACTAGTTGATGTCCATGCAAGAAGTCAAATAAGTTCCAAAATTAATCTTGGGATGACATACAACAAAATCAGCATCAAACAAATTTTCTCATAAATAAATTGGGTCCCTAAAGTCCAATCAATGCCCAGGAGAAAAGCAAATGGACATCATAACCTAATAATTCTATATGACTTTAAGTTCTCCCTCGTTAACCAAACATCTATATATTACTAAAAGCTGAAGCGTAGCATTTAATGTTGTCACTCTTACATTGAGCCACATCAACAGCCACGTCATCATTTTTTGTTTCCAATTTTTGTTATATATATTTTTAAAACATTTTCTCATTTAAGGTGACTTAAAAACTCCATTATTTAAAAATTAAAATATCTTTAACCATTATTTTTATTATTAATTTTTTAAAACTCTCCCTCCCTTTTACCTTTTCATATCCCCACTACTTTCTACCTTAATATCATTCTTTCTCTACTTTTTTATCTTCCTTTATTTTGACTCTTCTTATTCTCAACATTTTACTATAAATTTGACATTTTCGTTTTCATTTTATGCATAGTTTTCTCACACAAAAAAGGTTACTCCTCTCTCTCTCTCTCTCTCTCTCTCTCTCTCAATTTGTTTTTCATTTTTTGTTTGATTTTTTTATTTTAATTGCATCAATTCTTTAGGTTGATAATTTTTTGTGTTAATTAGAATTCTACTTTGGGTTGATACAATTTAGTTTGTGTTTTAAGTTGTTATCTTTTATACTCTCTTTGATTAAGTATTATCCTACTGCATTATACATATAACATATAATAATATAATGTTATTATGTTATATATAATGACTTGGATAATTTGATGTTTATTGTTATATATTTTATTTTTACTCTTTTTTCCCCTCATCTTATTTTATTTAACATTTAAATCCAGTCGCATTCTCCATACTATTAAATTATGCAGCACAAATCAAGAAAATGGCTAGACACAAACCTGCGTTCATTTACCGTACATTGGGGGAATCAATATATTTGTGTGATAAAGGGTCATATAATTTATAATTTTGATAGCATCCTTTGAATGTGTCTAGGCCCATAGATTTAGCAATTTGTAGAATTAAAAGGCTATTGAGAATGAACTTTTTGAATCAAGTCTAAAAAAATATAAACTACTATATATCATTTAGATAAAAACTTTTATCATAGATGCATTAATATTTTTTGTCACAAATTTAAATCATGCAAACTTAATAATTTTAAGTTATGTGTTAGCATTGTTTCTGCTTCTTCTTTTTCTTCTCAAAAATATTATGTATCATCTTTAAAGGATGCCAACAATATTGATTTTGTGGGAAAAGTTACATAAAATATTAAGAAAAAAAATGTTTTATATTACAATCTACTATAAATGTTTTTTTTTTAATATTTAAACTTTTTTGTTTTTTCATATCACTGATATGTTTTATAACTACCATATGTGTTAACTTAAGTCTTAATATTTTTAAGTTGCTTTGGCAAAAAGAAAAAAAAAAAAAAGTTGTCACAAAAAAGGAGTTCGTGTAAAGTTTTTTGCAAAATAATATATATGTTTTGTAAGGCCACCAAACTTGGTAATTTGCAAATGATGGAACCACTCACAACAATATTTACATAGTTATATAGTTCCAGCTAAAGCAATTATGTATACTTTTAGTCTTCAAAAAACACTCTACAAGTGGTTAAACGTTCATCTTGAGTAGTTTTAACTTTTCATATAATTTTATCTTTACATATTCATCTATTTTAATTTAGATTTTTTTTAAAAAAAAAAACTTTAATTTAGATATTTATAAGTAAACAATGAACTAATGATTCATGAATTAAAAAAAAAAAAAAAAAAACTATCTATACATATTTATCTTGTGCGGTAGTAACTTTACATATAATTTTGCATTTATATATTCATCTACTTTAATTTAGATGTTTATAACTTAATAATGAAATCTATAAACAAGGTAATTAAAACAATCATATTTTTACAATTCAAAAAGTCACAATTTCTTCTTTCAAAAAAAGGGCTTTTACATTTCCTTGGAATTATTTTTAAATTTTTTTTATAAAACCTTTGACACCACTAACCTAACCACTTCATACATTAAAAAATTTAAAGCTCATTATTACTTCCGATAATATATTATGGATATCTTAATTGATTGAGATTAAACTAGAGAAATGACTTTCATATTTTCTTGAAAATTTAGAAGAAAAAAAAAAACATTTGACATACCACTAACATAACTACATCTATAACTATTTAAGCCATCTATGATACCTATTTCTTATTGATAACCATAAAATTTACAACTAGCAAGGAAACATACAAAGTAATAAATTAAAGAATAAATGAAGGAAGAAAAAAAGAAATGAAATCAAACGTCAATTAATAATTGTTATTTGGAAAAAAAAAAAGTGGTCAAGAGGAGTAAGAAATAAAATAGAGATGGCTATACAGAGGACATTGAAAACTTTATAGTGCAATAAAATCAACAATTAAATATAATAATACAAATTTAAACTTAAAACTAATCAAACTCTAACTAGGGAAATTATATGTGTGTGTGTGTGTATATATATATATATAATCATAATCTTCATACATTATGACTTGAAAAATTTAAGGAATAGTTCTACCTCTTATTTAATGTCTATGCTATGCAAATCATCAACTAATATATATATGATAATGGTAAAAAATGTTATAGACAAGATTATTAAAAATGTGATAAAACTTAAAAAAAAAAAAAACTCTTTATAAAGTTTAGGGACTAAAATAATATTTTATCTAAAAAATTATCACGCGCAACGCGTGAGTCTGCGACTAGTATTTACTAAAAGTTGAAGCGTAGCATTTATTGTTGCTACGCTCTTGTTGAGCCACATCAACAGCTATGTTATTCTTTTTTTTTTCTTTTTCTTTTTCTCTATTTAAACTTTTCTTCCCCCTATTTTCCAAAAAAAAAAAAACTCTTCTTCTCCCTATTATTTTACACACGTACTCTTACACTTCTTCCAACCTTTCCCTTTCCTTTTTGCCTCTTTATCTCCTCACTACTTTACCGTTATACTTCTTTTTTTTTTTTTAACTCTTCTTCGACTCATTTTATTTTGTATAAATTTGATATCGTTTTCTCATTCAATCCATATTTTTTCCACACAAAATTGTGAGTTCTCTCTCTTTCTCTCTCTCTCTCTCTCTCTCTATACTTTCTTTCAGTGAATTTTTGTTCTTTCTTATAACTCTAATTAAGGTTGATTTTAAAAAAAAAAAAATTTTAACATATGTTTTGATACTGTGTTTTTTTTTTTTAATATCCCATAAGAAAGTATTCTCTTTCTCTTTTATAGCTTTGGTTAAATTTTAGTTTGGGTTAATACTTAGTTTTTTTGGAAACAGGAATTTGAATATGCCTACCAATTGTTTGAGTAATAAATTATTATAAAGCCTATTATTTATTCCTTTAGTTTCATTTTAATTTTGGCTAAGATAACATTGTAATTTTGTAATGAGTTTTGATTATTATGATAATTTCCTTAATCCTTTAGATATGAGAAATTTAAATAATAAATTTGAAACTTATAAAGTTTACTTGTATATTAAGCTAATATAATACACTACAATAGGAAGTTAGAAGAATATGGTTCACCTTAAAAAAATATTAATCAAACTTAAAAAATAAAAATATATTTGTAGAGATAAAATGATAAAAAAATACTTGTAGAAATATTTTTTTTTTAAATAGACAATACTTGAAGTAATGATTACTTTTTATATATTACACTTCATTACATAATATTTATATTCTCACACATCGCGTGGGTCTGCGGCTAGTTATTATAAACCGCAACATGTTTCTTTATCATAAAGAAAACAATAGTAATAACAACAACGCAACATTTAAGCACCTAAACATTTTGATCCCCATCAGCTGACAATAACATTCCTTACCAAGATACAGCTCTCAAAGGCAAGAGTTAAGATGATATAGCAAGATCACATATCTTGGAATAGATTCTTTGTCATATAAATTAGCTTCTTCTCATCAATATTAAGGTTAACGTAATACAAAAACCGTCAAAGACCATGTACCTAGTACAAAGGAAATAAGAACATGATATTGGAATGGTAACACTTGCACTAGATAAGCACTGGCTACTCCTTTTCAACATTCTTAGTTTTAGAGCTTCATTTATTTGTCTGTTCTTTTTTTCATTTCTTCTTTTAATTTGAACTCATGAGAGCTGTAATCTAGGTCTTTGTCACACTACCAGATGAATACACTAGCAACAAAGGATCTTGTAGGCCAAGTATTGTTTTTTTGTTAACATTGCTGGACTTGCGTATGTGCACAACAACCATCCACATACAAATATCAAACACTGATATGGTGGAAAATAACATCCTAATTCGTCTGTTAAAGATTCATAGCTGATCCAAAATTTTTGATACTAAGGCTTAGTTATTGTTGTTGTATCTATTGATTTCATAGCCGATCCACATATTAATTGATTTTGAATTTCGCCTCTTTTGAAGTGAAATCATGATCTCATCTCTAATATTAGGAGAATTGGCTATTTCACATGCACAAACAAAGACTTGTGCACTTGGCTTAATATTTGTGTCATGAGGCACAATGACAAATTGATTTCACACTCGTGTTTACTCTCTTGTTCTTTTGGAGTTATCTTATTTAACATCATTATTCGATATTGATTAAGTGATTCAGCTTAGGCTTATAGGATAGTCTTGAGTTTGAATAATTTCTCCACTTTGTACCTCTTGTTTAAAGTTAAAAATCCCACATTTTGATTAAGTGATTGAATTCACCATGTCCCATCAGGTTAAGCTTTTAAGTTCTAATTTATCAACTCCACATGTGTTGCTATGTTACTAAATGACATCTGTGTCTTTGTCCACCAATTTGTAGGATACTAGGATATAATTTACATCAGGGTTTTCTTGAAAGCCTTAAATTTACTCAAAAGCTCCATTATTTTTCCATTGCTGAACTTTTAAAAGAGAGAAAAAATTGAGATAGGGTTGCTCACTTACATATGTTGCCATGTTGGGCTTGCCTATCAGATCCTTATAATGTTAGAAATACAAAAACATTGACCTTGCAAGTTGTAATTTTTTTGAATCCATCAAAGTTTAGGTTTTAAAGCCAAAATACTTACATCAAGCCAAACTAAGGAAGATAGGTATCTATTTTTTGCTAAGGAAACCAAGAATCCATGTTTTGTGCATTTTAGTTTTAAAGTTAGTTTGAAGGACTTTGCAACAACTATTGTAACATGAAGTATCTTAGTTGGATTTATTAACTGGTGTCCAGTTAGTGTTGGACTCCAAGCACAGAGTGCCTTCCAAATGTATATATTATGGAAGAGTCATTGTGGTAAGGTGATTTCCTTGTAGCAGTTAAAAGGCATATGTTGTGCAGATCCATTAACTGAAAAGGTTCAGGGACATTAAGGAATTGGTAGTGGTAGCCTACTTTAGTGAATTTTGGAAAAAGAAGCTTTGGGTGAAACTGTATTCATTACTTGTTAAAAATGATGCCACTTATTTAGCAGAGAAGATATATAATAGGCTTTTGTGTATTTCCGTTGACAAATAAACCTTAATCAAGCAGAAAGCAAGCATTGCATTGTGCTTTTAAGAATGTATACATATTCTCTCTTTGTCATGACTTGCTTTCTTTTTGACAAATTTTCATATCTCTAGTGATTGGAGCAGAGCTTAAGCAGAAGCTGGTTCATATATTGTCTGGGCTGTTTTTCCATGGATTCTTGGCCAAATTTCAGGTATTGCTTCCCTCTGTATATGAAATCCTAACTGGTTTTATTCATAAAAAAATACTAGTGGTTTGAACTGCCGTTTTCCTTAACCACTTCAGCTGGTCATTTTAATCCTAAAATAGCACCACAACAGAGGCTCGGTACTTTGCTTGTTTAGTTCCTCTTGTGAACTGTTTAAGGCTTGTCATCCACGGCCTCTCATTGGCTTCTGATGAAGGGCTCATAAAATCTGTTACTCGAGAAGGAAAACCAGAGTAATTTTTTCAGTCATCATTACAAAGCTATTTGGATTCATCTCTTTGTGATAATAGAGATAAGTAATTTCGCTTCAATATCAATGTTTTCACAGGGAGTTGCTTAAAGGTCCTTTGTATTATGTTCTGATATTGATTTTATGTGCTCTTATCTTTTGGCGTGAGTCTCCGGTTGGAGTGATCTCGCTGCAATGATGTGTGGTGGTGATGGTAATACTTCTTCCATCATCCAATTTCAGCTGCCCCTGACTACTTCCAGTTACTAATTTTCAACCTGGTGGCTTATAGGTATTGCCGATATCATAGGTAGAAGATTTGGGTCCTTGAAGATTCCTTATAATCAGCAGAAGAGTTGGGCGGGTAGCATATCCATGTTTATTTTTGGATTTCTAATTTCCATCGGGTGAGTTTGAAACCATCATTGTGGTCAACCAAATAGGTTATCAAAATTTAAATTGCTTTGTATGGATTTTGGCATTGACATGAAAATTATCTTTATAATGTAGGATGCTGCAATACTATTCAGTTCTGGGATATTTACATTTGGATTGGGTCCAAACAGTGCAAAAGGTCGCTCTAGTTTCTTTGGTGGCAACTGTGGTGGAGTCCCTTCCAACGACAGAGGTAGTAGATGACAACATATCTGTTCCTTTAGTAAGCATGGCAGTGGCATTTTCAATGTTTGGTCATCTGTTTGTTTATAACCCTTTTAATTTTGTATTTTCATGTTCAGCTCATCTATATGACTGTTTGATTTGTACCTTTTCTTTTTAGTGTTCTTGAATACTCCTGTTTCTTATTGCTTCAGCTCATACAAATGGGGAATTCCAGACCATTTTCCCCCCATAATTTGATAGTAGACAAGCAAGATGTCCACTGGGCTAACTCTTTCTTATTAGACTGTCATGTTTTTTAGGCCATTTCTGTCTCTTACGTAATGAGAAAAGATGAAATAAGTACAGAAAGCAAAATAGTTTAAGGTTACTTTTAAATAGGTCCCTTGTTTTTCAATACTTGCAATATCAATGTCAAAGTACTCCATCCATCACGGTTTTTCACATTTTCACTCTTAATTAATATGCCTAAAATTGACTTCTTCTTTTTTTCTATCCAAAATTTTATTTTTGTGTGGGTTAACACTTAACGTAATATTTTAACAGATGTTAATAACACTACATTGATATTGTTGTCATGGTGGAAGATGTAAGTTGTAAGGTTGTGAAAGTTCAGGGATTGATTTAGAAGTAACCTCCAATTTCTTTTTGTTCGAACATACCCTTACACCCCTAAGTTTAAGTAGAGACAAAAGTAAAGGATAGTCAAGTAAAAATACATGTTTGACTTGCACTAAAATATTTCCTACAAAATAGGAACACACTTTGACTAACTCACTTTTTCAAAGCGAGTATAAGTTTATTGTGTTTTTTTAAAAAAATAGAAAAATAAGTTAAACACCTCACGTTTATTCAAAAACAAATCTAAATATATAAAAATAAAAAATAAAAAAACTAAAGGACAATCCGGATTTTTTTTGTTCTAAAATACCCTTACATTCTTATGTTTAAATAGAGACAAAACTAAAGAACAATCCGGTAAAAATACAATCCTAACTTCCACTAAAATATTGTCTAAAAAATAGGGTCACTTTCCTATTGATTTTCAAATTTATTTATCCACTTATAAATTATATTCTCAAAATAAAAATTATATATATAATAAAAAAACATAATTTTTTGTTTTTTTGCTACTACCACTAAAAAAAAAAAAAAAGCCTCATCTCACATGCGAAGCTTCGCGTGTGATGGCTAGTATATATATCTATACTACTATTTAAGGGGTTGCTCCTATTTAGACCGAATTTTTTTTTTTGTTCCAAAATACCCCTACATCCCTATGTTAAGGTAGAGACAAAACTAAAGGATAGTTTGGTAAAAATACATGTCTAACTTGCACTAAAATATTACCTACAAAATAAGAATACTCTTCCACTAACCCACTTCTTCAAAGTAACTATATATTTTTTTTTAAATAGAAAAATAAGTTAAACACCCTACGTTTATTAAAAAACAAATCTAAATATATAAAATAAAACTAAAGCACAATCCAGTTTTTTTTTTTTTTGTTCTAATATACCCTTACATTCCTATGTTTAAGTAGAGACAAAATTAAAGAACAATCAAGTAAAAATACAATCCTAATTTCTACTAAAACATTGTCTAAAAAATAGGGTCACTTACCTATTGATTTTCAAATTTATTTATTCACTTATAAATTAGATTCTCAAAATAAAAATTATATATATAATAAAAAACTGTTTTTTTTTTTACTACTACTACTAAAAAAAAAAAAAAACACCTCATCTTACGCGCGAGTATATATATATATATCGCTCCCCATTAGCCCACTTTCTCTCACAGTCATACTCCCAAGTGTGAAACTCCGTCGTTGTTGTTATTTCACAGTTTCGCTTTTCTAGTATTTTCTAACTTTTATTCAAAATAACAATGGGCCCTTTGTTTAATACAAAATCATAATATAATAATGGGCTCAATGTTACGGGCCTATTTACAGTCATTGATTGGGCATGGAACCCATCTGATTGGGCTGATTCGGGATAAAAAGACTGAACTGATTATTTTTTTTTCAAGCCTTTTACTTTTAATTTCTTAAATCTCACTCTTTCTTTTTCAAGACTGAACGAGTTTCCTATTTACAGTTGTACTCACTGCTTCGCTCTCCGATCTCGATCTGCCACTCCACCTCCATGACTTCTCCTCCTTTCGATTTTTGAAGCTAAGCCGAAACCAAACCCGACCCACCCGACTTGGTAGCTGAGACTGTCGTCTTTGTGAAATGGATAAATCAACATCCTCTCTTCTTTTTCTATGCAATCGTTTGATTATTAGAGTAGTAAGCCATCCATTTCGTGCTTTTACTTCTTCTCATTATTGTTCTACTATTAGAGAAAATGCGAAAACCCCATATCAGAATCGGAATCAGTTTTTGAAATCAGTGAGAGATCACTGCAAATCTGGAACCTTTAAGAATCTTGATCATGCTTTAGGCCTGTTTGATACAATGCTTCACATGCACCCTTTTCCTTCCAATTTCGAGTTTACTCAATTGTTGGGTGCCATTGCAAGAATGAAGCATTACTCTGTAGTCGTTACTCTAATTAAACGAATGGAATCATTCGGAATCTCTCCCGATGTTTATACTCTTCACTGTTTTGATTAATTGCTTCTGCCATCTGAAGCGGGTCGATTTTGGTTTCTCTGTCTTAGCAACAATTTTGAAACTTGGCTATAAGCCAGACTGTATAACTCTAACCACTCTTGTCAAAGGCCTATGTCTTAAAGGTAATATTTCTGGAGCTGTGAGTTTGGTAGAGGAAATGGAGAACAAAGGGTACCAACCTAATGCAATTACTTGTGGAACAATACTAAACGGTCTGTGTAAGATTGGCCAAACCGGTGTGGCTGTTAGGTTGCTCAGGAAGCTTGAAAAAGGTTATTTTGAACAAAATGTGGTGCTCTATAGCATGGTCATTGACAGTTTATGTAAAGACAAATTGGTAACTGAGGCCTTGAACCTTTTATCTGAAATGATTCGTAAAGGCATTCAACCAGACATTGTCACTTACAATTCCTTAGTTCAAGGACTATGCAATTTTGGCCGGTGGAGGGAGGCGGCTACTTTGTTGAATGAGATGGGGCAAAGGAAGGTCATGCCAGATGTACAAACATTTAGCATATTAATAGACACACTTTGCAAGGAAGGGATGTTGACTGAGGCAAATGAAGTTTTTGATGCGATGATTCAAAGAGGCATTGATCCTAACATAGTCACTTACAATTCTTTGATTGATGGTTATTGTTTGCAAAACCAAATGGATGAGGCAGTTAAGGCATTTAATAGGATGGTTGAGAAGGGTTGTTCACCCAATGTGTTTAGCTATACCATATTGATCAATGGATATTGCAAAATTAAAAAAATTGATGAGGCAATGCGTATCTTTCATGAAATGTCCAACAAGGGAGTGATTCCAAATGTTGTGACTCACAACCCTCTTATCGATGGGTTTTTCAAAGTGGAGAGACCCCAGGCTGCACTAGAGCTATTCCATAAGATGCAAGCTTGTGGCCAACATCCAAATCTCCAAACCTATGCCATCTTGTTAGATGGATTTTGTAAAAATAGACAAATTGCTGAGGCAATGGCATTGTTTCGGGAGATGGAAGAAAAAAAGTTGGACCACAATATTGTGTTTTACAACATCTTGATTGATGGTTTCTGCAATGTTGGGGAACTTACAACTGCAAGAGAAATCTTTAGTGGTCTTCCTGCAAAAAAATTGCAACCGAATGTTCTGACTTACAATATAATGATCAAAGGATTTTGCAAGAATGGACTAGTTGATGAAGCGAATGAGCTGCTTGAGAAAATGGATAGTAAGGGTTGTTCACCTGACGAGTGCACGTATAACACAATAATTCAAGGGTTATTGCAACATAGTGAGACATCAAAGGCAATGAAATATCTCAAGATGATGGTTGACAAGGGATTTTCAGCAAACGCAACAACTGCTGCCATGTTTATTGACTTACTGTTGTCTAATCAAATAGATGAAAATATTCAAGAGCTGCTTCCAAAGTCTAGGTGAAGGTTATTTAGTTTCTCAAGATCAAAGAAAACTTTTATATTTCAACCTATCACTAGTCATTATGTGAGTGGTATATTTGCTTTGAGTAAAATTCTATACATTTTACGAGATGGTATTTCTTTTCATTTATGTGCCCAAGCAAGTGAGCTTATTGAGAGAATGGATGGGGACAATTGTTCACCTGATGATTGCACATACAACACAATCTTCCAAGGTTTACTGCAACACAGTGAGACGTCAAAGGCTATGGAACTTGTTAAGATAAGGGTTAACAAGGTGTTCTCCGCAGATGCGACCACTGCAACTATGTTGGTTGACTTGCTATCATCTAGTCATGCTGATAAAAATATTCAAGAATTGCTTCAGAAGTTTGTGTGAAGGTTTTTTAGTTTATCGAGATCAATATCAGGGGCAACTTTCATATTTTTACTCATCACAACTCAATATGTAAATGACGTGTATTGGCTTCATATAAATTCTATAATTTTTACAAGCTGATATATGTTTCCATTTATGTCGAAAGACTATTTGTTCCTTTAACAATTTTATCTTTTGTTGCAATTTCGTCGTGCACTCATTTTATTGCTTTAAACCTAATTTCACCAACATTGTTTTTCAAATTTTGGTTGATTGGCAGTTGCTAAGTGTTATCCTGTAAAGTGTGGCATTTTTGTAGTTATATGTCCATTGGCTACTCGAATTATTGTTTTTGAGACTCATATCTAGTGATTCCCTTCCAATGTTTATAGATCATCTTCTCTTATGTACATAGTTTTGAGTTTTCTTTGTACTTTGTTTGCGGCTTTGTGTCCTTTTTGCATGAAGTAGTCCTTTTATTTTCAATAAAAAATTTCTTATTAAAAAAAAAGTCTAGCTGTTGCATGTTAAATTGTAATTCAATAAACTATATATTATGCTTAAACGTTATATATTATTCTCTATGATAAGGTGCAGTGAATGCCTTACTCATATTTCTTAGCTGAACGTAGCCTACTTTCATAGGAACCTATTTAGACCAGTGTAGCTTGAATAGCTTCTCAACTTAAGGAAGTTGCTTCTTTGTCCATCGACTTGAAGATAGGAAATTTAGATTTCATTCTGGTACAAAAGTAACTTGATAGTTTGTTGATCATGAATTCCAGTGTCAATATATTTCATGAATGTGGTAGATGCTTTAATGGAGCAGCAACAAGACCCCTACAAAAAAGAAAAAGAAACATGAAAAGCTGTTTTTTATTTGGCATGTAACAGATTCCAAATTAGTAGCGCCCCAACAAATCTGCTGAGTTTTAGATAAGCGTTGGATTGGTATGACTTTAGAAGGTAGTTAAATTCATTCTTCTTCTTGACTTGCTCACCAACTTTGTTGGCTTGATGATTACAGCATGAACATCCTAATTCCTTGAGATTTTGGTTCAGCTTTTGGAGCTCACTGACATCTTGACCCTTGAGTGATAAGGATCCTTCTTGGATAAAGTAGAACAACTTGCCACACCCGGCTGGTTTTGATTGAAATGTGTGTGAGCATGATAGCACAAGAAGTAAAAATGCTGACACAAGTAGGAAATTATTTAGAGCCATTGCAAGCAATTAGTAGTAATTTCCTAGACAAATAGAAGAGCTTATATTTTGTTGGAGCTTGAATTCTTGCATGCCTCTATATATAGAGATCAAAAAGGAAGGTACCTCCCAACTGAGGGGCATTAAATTTTCCTTGCAGAATGGTGCAGGACGTGTTGAATTAGTCCATGCAGACTTGTTTTATGGTCTTTAGGATTGCTGTGTTACTTTGTTTGTCTGAAATTTACTTCTTCTCGCAGAAAGTTTACATTATGTTGAGCTGAAATTGGAGGGAGGGTAAAAAGTCCCTGGAACAAAAGCTTGTATACTAATCAATGTCAGGGGGTCCAAGATTTTAAGATTGAAGACCAATTTACTTTGGGTAAATTACTACTTACTCACCTGTGGTTTTAAATCCCAAGATGCAAGTGTTCCGCCGGATTCTTTTTTATATAATTTGATTTTATATTTTTATGTTTTTTGGGTTTTTGGAGAAGAGAGACATAAAAGTATAGCAAAATTACATATTTAGCCATATTTTTAATAAAAGTAGGTTATTGAACTCTAACTTAGGTAAACTTCAAGTGGATAAAGTGTTAAATTTCAAACCATAAGTAGGCAACTTAAATTTCGGCAAAATCACATGTAGGTAAGTTATAATTTGCCGATTTACTTTTTGTCTGTAGGGTAGTGCAATTGACAGCAAGAAGAAAGACTTTGAAATTTATTTTTAAGAAAATTCTTGCACAACTTGTTTTTTGTGTTTGCAATCAATGCAGAGATTTCCTCCATGATCATTGATCACTCTTTTTTTATATACAATCATTGATCACTCTTTATATATATATATATAAAAGACAGAATTTTTACTCTAGCCTAATCTAAGTGTATATGTGTGTGAAACTCCTTCCTGGAGACTTGAACCCCGACCTTTGCCCCCCACACCTCACAAACACTTATACTTGTGGACTGACCAACGTACCAAGAGTGTGCAGTAGTAAAAAAACCATCACATTTATGCCCCCACTTGGGTCTTAATCACCCATTTACTTGCACAATGCTACCTTTACTTAATTGTTTTCCTTAAATCACTCTTATCCTTCATAATCATAAAGATTTTCCCCTTCTCTCCCTCCATTGTACCATACCCTTAGTCAGCCATTTATTGCACAATACCATAACTATCCACCTCCTTAAGCCACCCCTTTTTGCTACTAATGCGAAATAAAATTTCCCTAATTTTTAGTTATTTTTTCAACTCGAAAAGGATCTCCAAAGGATTTACTTTATCTTACAAAGGATCTCCACAAATTTATATGCAATCTCCATAATTTGGATATCATATACTTATTCATCTCATAACAAATTAATAATGGGAGAAGACATGAGATTGGGGACTCAAGAGTCAAGACCCATTGGTACGTATCTTACAGATAAAAAAAATTATGAAGAACCTTCAAAACAACGTACAAGACCTCCAGATTTTCACAAAACATCTTTACATATATTTTTTTTAAATAAAAAGAAACATTTTAAATTTCTACACTTCTTTAAAAATTATCCACATTAAAAAAAAAAATTCTCCAAAATTTAATATAATACCCTGTATCTCCACATTTTTAAGAGTTTCTCTAAACCTTTATAATACGGAATCTGCGCAGATTTTTCAAAATATCTCCACATCTTGTTAAGGATTTTATGGGAGCTTTTTGAAAATTTTGCAATTTTAAGAATTATCTGTATAAGTTCAACAGTTCTTAAATTATTTCGGTATCTAATGTGGTTTAAAAATTGAATGTTCATGATTTCTGCATTTTCCTGCTAATCTAGCCCAACTGATGTGGTAAATTTTAAAAACTCATCAACATGTAGAAATCATGTCTTGAAAATATAATTTTGGTATAGATATTGAAGTCATGTCGATTTCACTATCAAAACCAAAATTGTGTCTCCATCTACAATCAAAAGTATGATTGAGCATTTTGAAGCAAGAAATATTTCCAGGCTTGAAGTCTTGAACACAGCATAAGCAACGAAAAAAAATAAAATTTTGACAGCACAAACAAAATTCCAACTTTACCATTCTTCCTGTTAAAGAGAAGTGCAAAATGAAGCACAAACAAATTCAACAGCACAAAGAAATTTCAAACTGTAATATCCAGAATAAAAAGTAATAAATAAAAATAAGAGAGAGAGAGAGAGAGAGAGAGTTAAAGGTGCGGTATTTAAGTAAATCTTTTTCTGGGGTTAATTTTATAATTAATATTAGGGTAAATTGCAAATTACATTTCTAAAGTTGGGGATGTTTGGATTTTACATCTTGGAGTTTCAAAAATTGAATTTTATCCCCTAAAGTTTGAGAGTGTTTGGATTTTACACCCTCACATTTTAAAATTTGAAATTTATCCACTAAATTTTAGAAATGTTTGAATTTTACTCCCTAAAATTTAGGGGTGTTAAAAAGAAATGTTATATCCACAACATTTTCACAACAAATTCTATGTGGCATGTTGTTACAGGTTGTTATTGGTAGAGTAGAAAAGTAATTTCAATGGTAGTTTCAAATTAGAACCAATAACAACTAACCACCTATGATTTGTTGTGAATGTAGCACCTCTCGGGTGTTAAATCCAAACGCTGCCAAACTTTAGAGGATAAAATCCAAATTTTAAAATGTTAAGGTGTAAAATCCAAACACCCAAAACTTTAGGGAGTAAAATCCAAACTCTAAAACTTTAAGGTGAAAAATCCAAACATGTTAGAGGTATAATTTGCAATTTACCCTTAATATTATTAAAGGAGTTTTTAGAAAATTAAGTTGAAACCCTAGTTGTATATAAGTTAATTAGTCAGCGTATAACTATGTATATTTTTTAAGGAGGACTTCTCAATACATTCATGTAGAGAAAGATTGATGACACACTTGAGGTTAGAGTCTAAGAAATCTCATCCTTCATCAAATCTAAGCTTTATATGAGATTAGAATATTTTTATGTGGGTATTTTTGGCTAGTAATGAGACTATCTAAGTATCCAATGAGTTTTATGATGTAAACAAATAAGGATTTAAATTAGATTTTCTGTAATTTGGACGCTAAGTACATGTTATTGTAATTTAGGTTGCGTTTGTTTGAGTGGAAAATATTTTCGAAGTGGAAAATAATTTCAGGTGAAAATATTTTCGGGAAAGGAAAATATTTTCTAGTGTTTGGTTGCATTTTAAAAAATACTTTGAAAAATATTTTTTGGTATGTGGTTGTATTCTTGAAAATACTATAGAAAACACATTTTCTACTTATTGCTCACATTTTCTCAGCTTCCAAACAAATATATAATATCATTTCTCAACAGATAAACACAAAACAAACAAAACCCAACAAAAAAAATTCATCAAATCCGGTCAAATTGAGAGAAGAAGGAAGAGAGATCGGTGTGATTGGGTTCGATCTCGCGGCGGAGGGGACTGGGTTTGATCTCACGGCGAAGGCGACCGGGTTCGATCTCGCGGAGTGGTGGGTTTGTCGGAGTGGGTTTGAGGAATGGGTTTTTTGGGTTTCAGGGATGGGTGCGGTGGGATGCAACCAGACTTCCGGCGAGGGTGGATTTAAATAGATAGGCTTACGAGAACGATGGTGAGAACGAGAACGAGAATGAGAATGGCAGTGCCGATGAGCTTTGGGTCGAGAACGAGATCGGTTTTGAGTGGATCGGTCTTGGGTGGTAACAATCGGTCTGGGGTGCGATCTCGGTGGGGTTGGGGGCGATGGTGAGATCGACGCTTCTGCTTCTGATGCGATCTCTTCTTGCTGTTTCTCTCTCTCTCTCTTCTATTTTCCTGGGGTGGAAATCATTTAAAGGTAAAATAGAAACTGAAATTCATTTCCGGTTGGAAATGGTTATTTTACAGTCAACGCGGAAATTGATTTTTATTTGACCCAATTTTCTGTGCTTATCAAACACATAGGCTGGTGTAAAATGATTTTCTGAAATCTTTTTCAGCCAAAACAAACGCAGCCTTAATATTTTTTCCATGCCTATTGTTGCGTGGTAGATAGAATTGCAGATTGTTTGGCATGGTCGGTCTAGTTTTAGCACATGTTTATCCTTAAGAAGTTGTACTGGAGTGTTGGATTGGTTGAATAGGAAAAGTCTACTAGTATAGACTTGAAGTCTGACCAGAAATCAGATTTAAAAAAAAAAAGAAGGTACATTCGTATAGAAGAAGTAAAGTCCAGGTGGTGTTCTTTTACAATTGACTTTTGACCCTACATGGCTATATGTATTCTATAGGCTTTATTCATAGGGAACTATTAGTGGCAGAAAGTAAAGAAAAAAAAAAAAAATATATATATATATATATATATATATATATATATTATTGATGATTCCAAAATATGAATAGGCCCTTTGTAATGCTATTTTTTCCTTTATGAAGAGATTTAGTAATGGGAAATTATTGGATATTTTTAGCAATTTTTCTTCTAGCAGGGTTCCATATAAATTTTTCTTAAATTATTTGATTATTCAGTATATGGTATCTGAAAAAAAAAATTATTTTAGGTGATATCTAAAGATTTTAGAAGAAGTGTTAGGGATAAATTTTTTTATGGTGAGCTAATTGAAATAAGTAACCTTATCATAATTGATTTTATTTTGCTTATACTACTGTATTTTAACTACTGAATATTGTTTATAATTGTTATATTTTTATTTCAATTGTACTAATTTAAAGTAAAGAATAAAAATTTATCACAAATACATTTGATTATTGAATATATGATTTTATATATATATGTATTTGAATGAGATATATTTTTGTCTGAACTCTTATTTATATATATGATTTTGGACAATATGACTATGTTTTGACTCTGATATCCAGTTAATGAGGGTTATTCATTGGCACCAAAACTAGTTCTATCTAGGGCATCACGAATTTATCGTGTTTCTAGACTCAGCTAATAAGGGACATACATTAGCACAGAACTAGTTTATTTTGAATCTGATTTGTAGTTACGAAGATATAGCATGACCAAAGTCATAAATATATAAGATTGTTAGAAATGTGAATATATTTGAATTTATGAATTATTTTAAGTTTATGAAACTTTAGTTTATTTTTTGAAAACCCATAATATATTATAACTTTGACATATGTGAAGTATTTTGATCTCATAAATTTATATTATTTTGTCAATCTATACACTTGTTTCCACTAGTTTGGTATTTGGTTACTTATTGAGCTGTCAACTCCCCTGCTTTTTCCCTCGAATTTCATATTACGAAGAATAACAATTTTTAGAATTTTTGATAAAAGTGTACACTTGAAGATTAGGAATTTTTAAAATAAGATGATCTTGTAATAATTAGTACATTTTTTGTTTAACGTTCTTGAAGTTTGGATTGTTTCTATTAGTACTTTGGAGATCTTTTGACAACTACATTATTGAGGATGATTGTGCATTTATTGATGGAATTTTCCTTGAGGATAAATTTTAATTGCTAAAAAGGCCTCGCACATTTGTACGGTGAAAACTTTATAAGAGTGCGGCCGTTATCACGTGCTTATCTATATTGTTGGGTTCGGGGAGTGACACATGAAATTTCGATGAAAAACAAGATGAAAGAACAAAACACCAAAGAGCAGAAGTCAAGTGGGGGCTAATGGAGCCAGCAGGGGGCAACAGCGTAGCAGCCATTCACGAGCTCATATCTCACCTCCCTATTGTGGGTCTGAAAGTGGAGTAGCAGCTGTTCACAACAAAATCTTGCTATATGGATTTTGGTGTGGTTGTCTTAGGCCATATCAGAGGCATGCTTCGACATGTACTGGTAGAGATTTCTTGGCCATAAGCCATAGATGTGGGTTTGGTTTTGAAATTGAGCACAAAAATCATGTCACAACATGATTTCAAAATTGCATCAGATCCCCAGATGATTTGAAATGTATTCTACTTTTACAAATTATCTTTAAAAAAAGATATTTTTTACAAAACCTCCAGGGAACACCTAAACGAAAACACTTGTAAGTTTACTTCCCCATCAAGAGTCAATCAGGGCAGATAAAGAATATATATATATGATGATTTACAGGATTTTTTGATAACTAGCCAGTAAATGTACGTATAATCTATTGAAATTGTGGATAAATTAGTATTTGATAACATGGTGGCACAACTAAAGCTCGTACATGACCATATGGAATGCAGCGTATCTGTTGGGGGGAGAGTTCCACTGGAAATGCTTCTGAACCTGATAAAAGACAATCCAAAAAGGAAATTCTTAACAATCATAGTTTACCCTTTTTTTGGATAATGAACAATAAAACAGCACTTAATACAGCAGTGAGTTATTCAGTATAACTTCTTCCCCTGTGGAAGTTGAGGCTCTCTAGACAAAACAGACACAGATACATATATACACAAGCAATACATATATTAGCATTAGCATTGATGGTGGTATAATAGCTAAATTGCTATTATACCACCCATAACACTAAAAGGTAGGCCACATTGATGGTGGTATGGTTAAAAAAATGTTATTTTATTTCTTTCTCAATTCAGACAAGTGGGATCAAGAAACTGCATGGAAAAAAAAGTAAAAAAGGTAGGCCACATTGATAAAGTAAGAAAGAGAGAGAAAGAAAGAATAATAAATAATAAATAAAGAAGGAATATTTAAATGAAGTGATAAAAAAAAAGAACCATTGATGTTGGGTGAATCGTAAAGTGAAGTATTAAAATAAATAAAGTAGTTTTTTTGAGTTGCTAAAACCTAAAATTTTAATCTCCACCTATGTTGATGCCCAAAATATATATATAAAGGGTAGGAGCAAATCAATTATATGAAAATGAGAAGTGATATAAATCAAATATACTACTTAGAAAGTCATATTCTACCTTAACTAAGTTCTTATGAAGAGCAACAAATTCAGCATCAGCAATGCCCTTGAGAATTTGCTTTAGCCAGTACACATCATGCTCCTCAAGTACAACAGCAAATTTATGCCAATCAATAATATCATTGAATGGCAGGTCGTAATAATTTAACAATATCACAGCAAGAGATCCAGTACATAAGGAACTTAGGGCTTTGGAAATTAATTAAAAAAATTGATAAACCACAGGTAGTCCCAAATGCTTGAACTAACAGGAAAATGTATATTTAATGACTTTAGCAATTATTGTAACACTCTTCCTCTTGTGATTAGGACCATCTACTCTAATAGTATGATAAACTATTGCTAGTTCCAAAAGTTTAAGCTAATAAAGGAACAAGTGAATTTAAGCAATTAACCATTATTATAATAGTAATAATAATTATAAAAAAATTTAAGTTCACAAGAAAAAACCCAAACATTAAACTGAGACTAACATCTACCATTAATTCCTTAATGTTATTAATAAGGTCAAGTTCTACGCCACAGGCTTTACACCTAAATAACTTTGCAATTAAACTTCCACATGAATGTATTAGCCAAAATAGAATAAGTTGTTTAAGATTTAAGAGTACTATTTAAGATTTAGTCAAAAGTATTTATACTTCTTCATGGGGAGAGCAGGTGTTATTATATGGAATCTCTAATTTATTCATTTTCTTCTCATCAGGTTAAGTAATAAAATACAGCACAAAGGGACACAACCCAAGTGCACAGGAAGTACTCCAAGGGATTCATCTTATTAGAATGCTATCTGCTTCATGCCAAAAAAGCGAACCTTAGTGCTTCACTGTACATTTCCATAACAAAGGCATTCTCATGTCTTGATGTTATTCAAAAGATAGTTTCCTACGCATTCCATGGAACATACTCAATAGTAGCAGGTCTGTTTCCTAGTTACAGTATTACATAGGCAGCGCCCATCATGATCCAAAAGCAGAAATCATGACTGCTAGACACCTGGGTTATTTTCAGGTTTGCAGTTTTCTCCTCTAGCTTAACCATATTCTCCAAATGTTCGATGGTGATTACCAGGTAGGTTTCAAAAGTTGTTTAAGAAAATTGAATTATATTTTGAGACAGCTCCTATTAAAGCATTGCAACTATAATCTCAGTCAAAGGTAAATCATCACATATCCAACATAGCACAGGCAAAATGTCAAAGTGATCTTTTTTGGGTTTAGGTATTATGTAGTCAAGTTGTTAGGCTGAAGTATAGTTGATTCGGGAAGTGCAAAGATATTTTGATTTTAATTTGGTTGTATTTAATTTTCAAGTCAATTATATGTATTATTGGTCAATTGTATTTTATTTTAGGTCCTAGTATGTAATTAGTTTTATTAGTATTTTTATTTAAGAGTCAAGATCATTTTTGAAATTCAATAATTGGGACTTTCCCAAATCATTTAGAATTAGGGGTTTCTACGTCAGTAGAATTAGGGTTTAGTAGTCTATATAAACAAGGTATTGTACTTCAATGAAAGGGGTAGTGATTTGATGAATAAAATTTATGTTGAAATTGTCCCAAAGGTCTAATGCCAACTTCAGCCAACCTAAGTGTTGACTCCTAGAGGCTTTCTCATGCTTGGTGCTAACTCTAAGCAGGCCTAGCTGCTAATTCCTAGGTTCTCTATTTTATTTTTCCTATTCTTCAATTTGATTATGCACGTTCTGGTCTGCCTTGCATCAATAATGAATAAAGATCATATTTTGGAACAGGCCATGGGTCATTGATTAATTTCTACTTACTCAATTATTCAGGTATATGGTTGCACAATCCACATTTACCATGCATGTAACGAGAGAAAATGGAACAAAAACTATCCAATACCTTAATCATATGAACAGCCTAGAAGCACTGAGATCTTACTAGGAACACACCCATAATGGATTGAGTCAGCTATGCGAGCACTGTTGACCTGGGAACCACCAGGGCATATGGAGAACTTAGTACTATAAAATCTCTTTTGATATACAAGCGGTCCAATAGCCCTATTAATTCTGTTATTCGAAATGTCAAGTTCCGTGTCATTCTCCCAAACTCATGCTAGTATTACTCTAATTTTCGAGTTCCGATGTCCAGCCCAAAATCCAAGTTTTGTCCTGCAAAGCATCTTTGTTATTTTTATAAGCAATGAACTACCTTACTGCGTTTTTTAGGTGGATAATATAAAGAAATCATAATCACCCACCCATGTAAGGCATGTCTTAACCTATAACAAGTTGACAACTCTCCACAAGCAATAAGACGACACCATGAGACATTCTTATGAAATGAAAACAACGTTCCATTCAAGATGAGGAGTGAGAGTCTTGTAACAATTCATAATTAAAAAATAAAATAAAAAATTTTATGAAAACAAAAGGTCTCTGCAAAATTTGATAGGTTCAGGGGATTGTGAAATATTACCACTCTCACATTTCATTTTTCCCATAAATGCTTGACAACATTATTGAACATGTTTGGGTTGGTAAGTTGACAAAAGCTAAATCAAGTGAACCAAGCTCCTAGATTATGCTTCACAGATTGGATAGACACCTTTTCCAATCTCAATTTCAGTTTATGAAGTGATACATCTCAACTCTTAGCTGCTAGGGAAAACAGAGAAGATGACTTGTGCTACGTCTAACTAGACATTAACATATACAACAACTTAACAAGTCCTCCTGTAAAAAGAGACAAACCTAATAAAAAAATTAATTAGATGACTTTCTTTTCTTAGTTTTTCATTCCCCTGAAAAGGTAATAACAACCCCAAAGGTCCAAACCCCACAAGTTCCCAAACTTACTGAATTAAACCGATGGCCTGACCTCCATCTTAAGAAGGGGAAGCAATACACTAAGATGACTTTCTTTTCTTAATTTTTCTTTCTAATGCAAAGGTAATAACAACCCCAAAGGTCCAAACCCCACAGGTTCCCACCCTTACTGAGTTAAACCGATGGCCTGACCTCCATCTTAAGAAAGGGAAGCAATACTCTAAACTACTCGAGCTGAGGTCTGAACTGAAATAGGTTCAAGTTCCACGTATTTCCAAACATCTCTACAAATCAATCCACTTTCAGATAAAGAATTCTATACATATAAAGAAAGTTGAAGAAGAAAGCGGCATAATTAATTTCAACTACAGTAGACTTTCAGACAAGTTTCATGGTTGAACTTCCAAACGAGTCATGCCATTGATCATCAACAGTAACTGTTTATTGTGTATATCTAACCGTCCTTTGCAGTTTCATCCAAACCTTATTCGAAAGGTGAATATAAAAATCTTCTCTTCTCATTTGATTTAAGCACATTATGACACCACAACATAAAGCAGTAAACACATTGCATTCAAGGTAACAATCAGATTGTGGTTCAAATACCAGGAAATTGTTTACAACAGGAGGGGGAGGTGTGCCTTCTTTTCCAATATGGACTATTTCCTTTTGAGATAAAGTAAATCAAATTGAGTTGCAAAAATTTTAGCTCCAAACTGGTTTGGAGCTATATCCTCCAACAGAGTCCAACCCACTACGTGATAATTCATAAGATTATCTATGTGTATTATTTAAATAAGTCACACTACACATTACAAACAGTCAAGTGACTAAAATATTGTAAATGGATGATATCTTCAATAGCAACATAGTGGGTTGGAGGAAGATAGCTCCAAGCCAATTTGGAGCTAAACTATTTCCAATTGATTTTTTGAAGGACTAGCTGTGGAAAAAGAGCAGCAAATAATCAAAGCAAGAAAATACCCCACAAAACTGTCCATCTGTCATCTAGTCATAAGCTAAGTCAAGATGTGAAAGAATGTTAATCAGGGAATCAAAAATTCACATCCCACAAGTTTACCTATTTTCAAGATCATTTCCTCCAGCTGGGAGAGCAAATGGCTGCAAACTTGAGGCAGAGCAACATCTTTATGTGGAATGAATCCAACATCATAGCTTGGGGAGCACACAACTCGAATTGAATTCTTTACAAGAAGTGGAAATCCTTCTGTTGCCCTAACGCCAACATCATGACAAGTGACAAAAAAGTGATCCGCGCCCAAGGTTCTATTCCAGTAAGGATACTTGGAAATTAAGCTTTCCACATAATTCTGGACAATTATGGTCATATTCTCATAAGAAGTACCCTGCATATGATCAAGCAATCATCACATACCAGCACAGAATATATCAAATTATAGATAGGAAGGAAATGTCAGTCAGACCTAACCCAATGCATTTGGATGTGTGTGTGTGTGCGTGTTGTATTAGTTGTATGTGTCTTGAATATGACCAACATCTGACAAATTCAGAAATAGTTCTGAGTCTGTAAAAGAAGCACTTGCTGTCATAGTCAGCACGGCAGAACCTTCCATAACATGTAACCATCCACATTTGAAATCATTATAGCCATTGCTTCTTCACAGAACCCATAACGATTATTTTCCAGGGAAAATTTCTTTGTATAGATTTTTTTTTTTTTTCTAAGCAATTAGAGTTTTATACTTTTATTGAAAATGAAAAGTACTGTACAGTCACGAGGGTAAACAAAAGTAGCTTAAAAAATTACAAGAATATCAAATAGAAAATCTAAGGGAGTTATGGAACTCAAAAATGGAAGAACCATGTGTAAACCCTATAGTTAAGGGGTAAAACAAATAAAACCCTATAGTTTTAATGGTAAAAAATTAAACACTGAAGTTTAAAGTAACAAATTAAATCCTATAGTTTCAAAATAATAAATTAAACCTTGAGATTTTAAAAAGTAACAAATTAAACCCTAAAATTATAGCAAACACCAAACAAAGTCCACTTAAATGGGGTGAGGTTTAATTTTTTTTTTTTTTTATAAGTAATAAGTTTTATTGATATCAAAATAGGATCACCCTAGTACACAGGGAGTGTACAAGGAGTCAACAACTCAAAGACAAAAATTACAAGAATCAAGGAAATCAATATAAGAAGGGAATGATTAGTTTTGCGTAACAACCAACCAATCCAATAAAGTGTTAAAGAAAAATGACTTGAGGTCTGGTATGGATCTCTCAATATCCTCAAAACACCTACTATTTCTCTCTCTCCAAAGACACCACATTAAGCAATGTGGTACAATTGACCAAATAAAACCATTTCGATGACGACCAAACCTGCCTTGCCAACACTATAAGAGCCCCTAAACAGATTGGGGCATAACCCAGCTTACTCCAAATAAACCCAAAACCATAGCCCACATTAAGCAATGGGGTTTAATTTGTTACTCTTTGAAATCTCAAGGTATACTGTTAAATTTTGAAACTTTTATGGTTTAATTTATTACATGTGAAACTAAATGGTTTAATTTGTTACACCCTCCAAATTATAGGGTTTAAAATGTCATTTTTCTCTTCTTCTTTTTTTTTTTTTTTCATGAACATGAACCTACAAAATTACAACTGACACGAGCAAAACAACCAGCAACTGCAATATGTTCCATATTATAAAGTAAAACACTTATTCATCTTTTATCTCTACAAAAATGATATAGCAGTTAGTGATATAGCCTTCATTGGAAAAAATAATAAATATGTGACCAGGAAATCAAAGCAAAAAACAAAAAGTTAAATACTGCAAGATCTTCCCATAATTAAGGAAAAAGAATTCTCCACCTTTATGAGTAGAAAATTTTCTCCATTACAGGCTTATGAATATGAATGGCAGTATCTCTCAGGCCATTGCTATGTACAGGAGCTACATCAGTTATAGTAATATCCAGTTGGTTAATTGGAGAAGTTATACAACACAACACTAGAATAAACTCTTTGTGGAAACCTAGAAAGGCAAATGAACTTTCGGATTTCAGTAGACTCTGATGGGGAAAGTAATTGGCGGCCCCCCTTTGAAGATATAAGGGGGCAAGGGAAATCTAGGTTTATTTTTTAATTTTTAAAGTAATGATATTTTATTCAAAAAAGACTACTTCATGAACATAAAGACTGAACACAAAGAGGCCTAAAGAATTACAAAGAAAATGTATTATATACAAACGTGTAGTGACTCTTTAAAATCAAAAATAAAATTATTATTGGTAAGGCCCCAGGCAAGAGACCAATTAAACAAAGATTTAACAAATATTGTTGTCAATTGAGTCACTGGACTTTCTGCATCCTCAAGAGTACGACAAGTTCGTTCTCTACCCAATGTCCGCATCAAACATAAAGGGACTAAATTCCAAATATCTGATAAATGTTTGCCAATCCAATTCCTCCAACCAAACAAAAGATCAACGACCTTTTTCAGTAACATCCATTGAAATCCCAAAAGATCTAAAAACAAAACTCCACAAATCATATGCAACAACACAGTAAATGATCCACTGTCTCCTCACTGCACCAACGTATACAGCACCATCCTATTCCTACTAATATATAGCCTCTCTTAATGAGATTATCACATTTAAGGGATTTTCTCCAAGTTATTGACCATACAAAGGAGACCCTCATTGGAGACTTAACACACTAAATACTCTTCCATGGCAAAGAAACTGCACATGTACCCCTTAAGGTATTGTAAAAAGAGCAAACATCACATTCACTACTCCCTTTTAATCTCTAACTCATTCTATCACATCCCATTCTCCTACGGTAAGTAAAGAGGGTTTAGTAAGGAGTTCACCAACTCCCAACTCCCAATCATTAAAGCCTCTATGAAATCTGACATTCCAGCTCTGCATCTTCCATCTATCGGTGTAGAGGTATGTCCCATTCCACCCTAATGCTTTTCCATAGCTACAACCATGAGTCCCTCAAATAGCTTTCGATACCCATCCACCCCATTCCTCACCTTACTTTAACTCCCAATCATTAAAGCCTCTATGAAATATGACATTCTAGCTCTGCATCTTCCTATCTATCAGTGTAGAGGAATGTCCCATTCCACCCTAATACTTTTCCATAGCTACAACCATGAGTCCCTCCAATGGCTTTCAAAGCCCATCCACCCCATTCCTCACCTTACTTCATAGCTAATAGCCTAACACCTGTCACCATAAATGTGTATTTTCCATCCCAAAGTGCCCTAACCATTTCCAATAAAGCCTGATTAAGGGTTCTAATCTTCCTTACAAAGTTACATCTAATCCTCCATTAGCAACAAGGGAGCAAACTGTATCCCACCTCATCTAATGGTATTTGTACCCACATCTCCTGAGCCACCCCACAAAAAGCTTCTCTGTAGTCTCTCCATTGGTTTGCTACACATGTGGGGATGATAAAGAGAGAGAGTGCGTAAGTAAGCTAAAAAGTGTACTCTTCAAAAGCATTATCCTCCCCCCCTCCTCCTTGACAAGCACAACTTATTCTAACCAAATAATCTACGGTCCATCTTCTCTATAAATGGACTCCATAGCATTTTCACTTTAAAGGATGACCCCAATGGAATCCCAAGATAAGCCATCAAAAAATTCCCAATCTTGCAACATATTACATCTATGAGCTCTACCATGTTGCCAAACTCTTCTATTGGAACCATTTCAGTCTGACACTCTTACCCAAGTTTACTATTAGACCTATAACAGCTTCAAAACAATTCATTACCATTCTAATATAAAGAATTTTTTCAACATTTGCATCACGGATAAAATTCTAACATTGGCAAATAAGAGGTGAGAGATGCGAAGCCTAGTTTCTGCAACAGCTCCCACCCTGAAGTCATTAATGAAGCCTCTTTCCTCAGTTTTCTACATCATCTTGTTCCACACCTCCATAACCAAAACAAAAGACAATGGAAATAGTGGCCATCAAATCTTAGACCCCCCTCAAACCACTAAAGAAACCAGAACAGGGACAGTTCACTAAGACTAAGAATCAAACATTAAAAATACAGGCACAAATCCAACCTCTCCAATTTTCACCAAATTCTTTCCATCAGAAAAAGTAGCATAGAAGCATTACTTTGACATCCTTTGGATGATGTATAGCTCTCTTAGGACCTGCTTAGTTAGTTACATTGAATTTAGTCTTACTTTATTGTTTATTTGTTGATGGATCAATTTTAATTACATCTACATAACAATGCCAATCTTGTTAATTCGCTATGAAGCACGGGTGCGTTTCTGGATTCGGGTGCGGGTGCGAGTGCGGGTGCAGGACTTGGCAATTTTTGAAAAAGCTGGATGCGGGTGCAGCGAGATGTGGCGATTAAAAAATTATTAAAAATATTTTTATTTATATTTTTACTATTAAAATATTCTTAAAAAACACATTACTATGCCTTGATTCACAAAACAAAAAAAGAAGAAGGCAAGAAACACAAAACAAAACATTAAACACAAAAGAAGCAACAAAAATTCATAATAAAATTAAAGAAGGAAAGATTTAGGAAGTTTGGGCCTCATTCAAAGCCGATTTTGGCTGTTCCAGCGTGATTCAAGGAAGATTTTGGGCTGTTTCGACCATTTCTGTACGTTTCGGCCGTTTCGGTCGATATGGCCAATATGGCTTGATTTTGGCCGAATCTTCCCGATTCGGCGCGAATCAAGCCGAGTCGGCGCGAATCCATGAAAAAAAAAAAAACCTCGGACGTGGCACCGACGCACAGGCAACCCCGTCGGACGCCACGTCCCGCGTCAGGCCGCATCGGACTCCGATGCGGCACCCTCCCAGCCGCGTCCGTGCTTCATAGTTAATTCTAAATTTTTTTGGAATGGATTGCCCCTGTACCAAATGCCCATATGAGTTTTTTTTTTTTTATGACATAAGAAAACTTCACTCAGATTAGTTGCATACTGTTAATCAAACTCCTACAGGCAACTGACTCCACCCAAATGCCCATGAGTCTTATTTTGTATTTTGATTAAATTCTTCAGTACTTTTCTTAGTTATTACTTGTAGTCCTAGTCTTTTTAGGAATAGATCAATTAGAGTCCAATGCTTTATTGTAGTCAATAACAAAAAATTCAACATTTTTTTTTATATTTTATTTTTTATAATTCAATAGTAAAAATCTTCTCTTTTATCTCTCAAATACTCCTAAAATCCCTAAAAAAATTTCACAAAAACACCAACTTGTTCTCACATTTTCAATCAATGCATATAGAACAGGTTCAGATTGGCGAAAAGCGCAGTACCTTGCCTCGCATCTTGTGGCAGGAAATGGGGATGAAGAAGAGGTGCGCCTGATCGGGATCTAAAGTCCGGAATCGGCTCTCGCGAATGTTCTGGAAGAAATAGCTCTCGCTGGCATACTTCCCGGTGAGCTTCCTCAGGGTTTGGTAGAAAGTGATGGAGATCCACTACAATAATCATAATCTGAGCATATATATATATATATATATATATATATATATATATGAGGTGCTACGTCCACAACATTTTTACAACAAATCATAAGTGGTTAGTTGTTATTGATTCAAATTTGAACCTAACACTAAGATTACTTTTTTGCCCCAACAATAACAACCAGTAACATCCTACCACTTAGGATTTGTTGTAAAAATATTGTGAAAATGTTGTGGACATATCATTTATATATATATATATATATATATATATATATATATATATATATATATATATATATATTCCTTTAACATCTAAGCAATTGTGCACACACAAAGATGGATGTTCACGGTGGCTCAACAGGAAATTTTTTTTTATTTTTCCTCCATTAATGCAACCCACTTTTCTTATATTTGGTTGATAAATTTAGCATTTTAATAATTTGTCTCCACCAATACTAATTCTCTAAGAGTATTAGCAATTTAGCACTAGCATAGTTTTTTTTTTTTGTAAATTGCAAATTACATCCCTAAAAAATGCACTCATAAAGTTTAGGGTGTTTGAATTTTACACTCTGAAATTTTAGAATTTAGATTTTACGCCTTAAAATTTGGGAATATTTGAATTTTAAATCCCAAAGTTTCATAACTTGGTGTGTAAAATAAAATCCAAACACCTTAAACTTTAGGGGGTAATTTATAATTTACCCTAATTTTTAAAAATAAAATGAAACAAAAAAGTTATATTTCATATTTAGTTACTCTCACTTTCAAATACATTACACCACATATCCAATTCTTTTTATTTTTAATTTTTTACATTGTTAAAATATTATTTTCTTACAATTTTTATTTAGCTCTCTTTTGTCATTGCAATCCATAATTACCACCCACATCATAAAACAAAAGAGCATACCTAGTCTGAAAAGGGCACAAGGCAATCACCAAAATCCGAGACCCTGAAATAACTTTTCTCATCAAGCCAGAGGTTTGGGATTAAGGTCATGGTAGTAGATAAATTGATACCATGAGAGTGGCAAAAAGTACATTGGTCGAGGTCCAGACCTAGCTACACAATATTAGGGTGATATACATAGTGGAGGTTGGAGACCTTACTCTTGATCACACCCTTCATGCTGCGACCCACACCACCCCCATAGGGATGTTCACATTAGACCGGAGCCTAAAAACTTGACCAAACTACTTGACGTTGACCCAATTCTAGCCTGAACCAAAGTTTCAATTGGTCGACAGTCGGTATCCGATTCCAAGAACTGACACCGGCAGGTCTAATGGCGGATTTCCTTCTCCAAAACCAAAGCCACCCGACCAGACCAATGTTATACAAGAAATCCGGCTAGATCTAATGAGCTCTCTACTAGACCTCGTTTGATTTATTCAAATCCGACAAAATCCTAGCAATTTTTAATGAAAATTTGAAGATTCTGATAACGTTTTGCAGATTCCATGTGAACTTCACCCCCAACCAAATCGGTCAATTTCGAGTCCCTTCACCTTCCACCTGATACCAGCAGGTTGGGTCCAAAATTGAACCGACCTAGCCTGTGGACAGGCCTAGGTCAAGAAAAGGCAAAAGACTGAAGACACTCACACGGGCTAATGTTCATGACCCATTTATTGCAGGCTTTAAGACCCAGGCCATAAAAAGGCCAAAACTATGAACTAATAACAAAACTTACACTAAGAACAAGGAAGCCCATTAGAGATGATCTAATTGATGACAAAAGGAGCAATCACTGGTCCTGAAAGAAAGCCCGTCAAAATCCCATCAACTCATAACGTTCACGCTCAAAATCATTCCCCTCCCAGTGGATCAATCTTTCCTCGGGCTTAAACTCATGGGAGCTTCACTCTCACTAGGTCTTGAAAAAAAGTCTCCTAGCCCAACAGACTTGGACTTTGCACTATAGGCCTGGTGTGGTGTCTGCAAGGCCCGGACTCTCACTCCCAGAAATTCCAACAAAAGAAATTAACATTATTTATATTAAAAAAATCTTAAGCAATTATCGTGAATAGATAGAACATTTTGGGTTTCTTCTTATACCAACGTACTCACTTCACTTGAGTTTGTTATTTTCTATTCTTTTTCTTAAAATGGTTGACATGGCCTTTAAGCTTGCGAGTTTGGAAATGTGCTGGTGGTACCTATCGAATGGGAAAAGATTGCAATAGTATTGGGCTCCACTTCTCATGCATAACCCAACTCGGCCCATGCACTGCAAAACAGAAAAAGTAACCCACAAATATTCATGATTTATTTAAAACTCATTATTTGACGAATAACCAAAAATAGTAAAATTCCTACTTTTTTGAGACCAAAAAAAAGATAGTAAAAATACTTAAAAGCCAATATCTTTCCAAAATGTCCTTTTACACAAATACTTCCTGTTGAGAGTGCAAGTATTTTTGTAGGGAGTCAGGATCATAAGTACTTGGGGGTAGTGTTGTCCCAAAAATTAAAAAACAATATTAAAGGCACAAAAATTTCCATAATTTTTGCCACACCTCACGTGATGAGTTATGAGCAGTTAAAGCATTCTACCTCCATTAACTGCACCTCATTTATAAGGCATGACAAAAGTTGTGAATTTTTTTTTAATTTTTATTCCTACCAATTTTTTTAGGAAAAATAAAAAAGTATTAGAGAGAGAATTATTAATCAATAAAAATAATACTAATGAAAGAGATTCCCCTACTCCAGTCCAAGGTTGGTAGGGTAGTAAATAGTGAATAGAAGAGAAAGTAGTAGTTGGCTGGCGCAAGCTACCAAAATGGAGTGCTAGAGCTAGACTGCTAGTGCGTGCTACTTTTCCCTTTGCAATTTGCCCAGGCTGCTACTACTCAGCCTAAAATAAAATACTAATATAAATAATAAAAAATTAATTTAAATAAGAGGAAAAAAAAAATTGTTAAAGAGTCGTGGAACGACAACGAGGACCTTTCTGCATTCGCACTCGCACTCGGCTCGCCATTAACGAACGATCGTTCCATTTCAACTTCCTTTGTTCGTTCGAGCGACTCAGAATTCTTCTTCATTTGCCGTTCGGCTTTTGGTTCCCACGGCGTGCTAGATCGTTTTCTGAAGAGAAAACGAAGAAGAGAGAGAGAGAGAGACAGTGAAGTAAAATTGGAAAATGGCGCTTTCACGGCTTCGAGGTCCAGTCAAAGAGATCTCTAACTCTCACGCTCCTTCTTTCTTAAGAGCTCGCTTTCTCTCTTCTTCTTCTTCCTCTAGATCCCTCTCTCGGTACACACCCTCTCTCTCTCTTGAAATTTATTTTCTTTCTTCTTTTGATTTTGGATGGTTTGGATTGGTGAAATGGTGTTGAGGATTATCGCATATGATCGAACTTGTTATTGAGATGATGAGAATCTTGTGAATCTGTTTGTGTACTGATATTGATAACTACTCTGTTGAAAGCTTTGAGTTCGACTTATAGCAACAATTGGCCAATTTTTTTTTTTTATTTTATAATGTTCTGCAAATTTTATTTGGTGAATTTTGTGCTGCCGCGAGTTTCGGTATCAATTAAGGAGGTAACAGAGAGTGTGATTTCGTATAGAATAGAATGACGGAAAAGAATACGCTGTTGGTCTGCTGATGTTGACTAATTTGTTGAGGATTTATAGGCGACTCCAAAATTTTGGGACCAAGGCTTGGTTGTTGTTATTGTAAAAGTTTTGGTATCATATCAAGCTTGTTGTTTTGGGTTGGAACAAAAAAGGTTGAAGGGAGACCAAATTGTGTTCAAGTAAAGTGTGATACTCCATAGGCATTTTCATAGACTGAGCTGTGAAGGAAATGCAAGAACATGGTCTATATTATGAATTACTAAACTGGTGTATGAAAAGCATGGAATCGGAGAAAGAGGGTTTATGACTAGATTTGGAGGAGAAAATATTTGAAATGAGCTGCTAGTATGATCAAAGAACTAATTAATGTGTGCACTATAGTGGATTTATATTGAATTAGGACATATTTTTCGTTTGACACTAAACAGAACTGGGACAATGCTGGTCAATCGAATAAAGCTGCCAATAAATCATTGTGTTGTGCTAAATCTCAGTAAAAATAAGTGTGTTTTTGAAAATTTTAAGAGTGGATGATGGGTTAATGTTACAACACTTGATGACTTTGACTTGAATATACATAAAAATAAGATGTCAATGGCCATTGTGTTTCCTTTACACGTCAATGTTCTTCTAACAATTTAAATGATCGCTTCTCAACTAATCTAGAAGAATTCTTTATATTTTCACTTATCAGGGAATATATATATATATATATATATATATATATATATATATATATATATTACTCTTATTGTTTTGAATGCATATTGCTCAGTATTTTTCTGTATAGAGCTGCATAATTGATCTTATTATGTGCTGTTTTGTCCTGCTGATGCAGCCCTCCCTGTGTTCAAAATTCTCTTGTGGGTGGTCATGGCTCTCCATTAAGGTTTGCATTCATCAGCTTTTTGTTTATCATTAGTTTGCAAATTCAATTACAATTGCTTTACATGGTTTTATGATTCATAAACTCCGTATTCACTTTCTCTTGGAAATCGTGACTGTCTTGAAGCACTTGTTATTTAGCTTGAGGAGTAAAGGTGTTACCCCTTTTTCAATGAATGTACTTTGAATTTATTGGGCATTTTGTCTTTACAACTCAAAAGGGTAAAGTTGTTTTGGCTTGGGCATATTGCCATCAAAACTTAGTTGCATTGATACTTGAAAGTTGAAATTAAGCCAAGCTAGGATCATCAGCTTAGGAACCAGTTTAATCCAACCACGCAGATAAATTTAGGACAGACCTAAGATGGCAAAAGGACTAGCTCTAAACTTGTCTGGTCCTTACCCAATTTTCCTATTACAGCTTGAGGTGGTAAATTACAGTATAAAGAAGATTATGTTAAATTTGTTATCCTCAATAATTTATAATAATTTATCTTTCTTTTAAATGTGTTTTTGCATTTGTGACCTCAATTGCATAAGCTTGAACAAGCTCTTACCTTTCCAGATGTAGTTAGTGATTGTCCACGTAGTATGACAGATGTTTTGTTAGTCTTGTGACCCTGTATGAATTTTTTATCCATCTTTCACTTGTATGCCTGTATGCATATCTTGAAGGCGTTCAGCATAGAACCAAAACAATGTTACTTACAAAAAAAAGAAAAAAGAAAAATGTTGTAGGGAAAACCCAAAATTTTATTCAGGGGCTATTTGGCTTTGTCTTGTCGGACTCACTCAGCTGTCACTCCTAGATATTTCTTTCTTTTCTTTTTGTTTTTTGTTTTTAATTTCTTATTTACTGACAATGAAATTAATCAGGCCCGCATCTTTATTTATGCTCACTGGAGTTCAAAATAATTCTTTAAAACTAAAGGTTAGTGTTTGAAATGTATTGGTAAATAGCTCTTCATACCCAGGATGTCTTCTGATACCATTACAATTTTTTCAGCTGTGGGTTGGTGGTATCAAGCACTTCTCTTCCACAGGTATATGTCTTATGCATTCAGTTACAAATCTCTGCTTGTCTTTGACAGAATAATGCTTTCTTATTAGCTTAAACTTTTGGGACAAGTGGTAGCTTATCATGGTAATTAAATTGTAAAATATGAGGCATTAGGTTTGAGGAGGGGGCGGGGGGGGGGGGGGGAGAGACATTTGATAAAAGTTTTAGTGCTTTGTTAATTAGTCCCTTGCCTTAGCGCATATTTGGAAAGCAGCACACTTTTGAAGATTTGGAAGGCATAGGGAGGCAACTTTTACTAGTTCATTATATGGGTGGTTGCGTGCAAGGGGCTTAGAAATGGTGATTCCATTGCATCATTCATAGAGTAATTACCTTTCTGTAGATAATTCTTTTTGTTATAATTCTATAGAATTTTTTGTGTCTTTTATACATGTAGTAGTTTCTTTTCAATAAAATTATTCTTACCTATATATATATATATATATAACCAAAAGAACACCTTTATGCTAATATTAAAAATAACAAGGGCAATTCTAACGTTCCCCCTCAAGCTGGAGCATACACATCAAACGTGCTTAGTTTGAAAGACGGTGTTTGCAATGAGGCACAAGCTAACGACTTCGTGAGAATGCCACCCATATAATTATCTAAGAGAACATAGGGAGTGGAAATCTGTTGCCACATTAATAAATCTCAAATAAAGTGATAGTCAACCTTGATATGTTTGGGATGCTCATGTAAAATACTATAGTAGCTTGGTTGTCACTGACTATTTGCATAGGAGTAGGAGCATCAATATCCATGTCATGAAGGAGAGAGCAAACCCATAACATCTTGGAAGCAGTATGAGCCATAGCTTGATATTTAGCTTCGGCAATAGAATGAGTGATAGCATTTTGCTTTTCCCCGTGCCACGTAACAAGATTACCTTTGACAAAGCTATAATAGCCAAAAGTGGACTGCCGATCAAAATGACTACCAGCCTAGTTAGCATCAGGAAAATCTGTCAGGCAAAA
Source organism: Castanea sativa (assembly GCF_040712315.1). Classification (NCBI taxonomy): domain Eukaryota; kingdom Viridiplantae; phylum Streptophyta; class Magnoliopsida; order Fagales; family Fagaceae; genus Castanea; species Castanea sativa. Next base: position 43,790,932 of record NC_134023.1, on the reverse strand, counting down.
AAGTAAAGGTCATGTACAATAGTCTTCTTCTAGGATCATCCTTTAGATAATGCGAGATATGAAAAATAGCTTCATTGTTAGTGGGGCTGGGACGGAGCATGCATATATTTTCTAACCACACGAATCAAACAAGTAATGTCAGGCAATTGATAGTTGGAAATAACTTCCCAAACAATTAGCGGTATTGACCAACATCATTAAAACAGTTCGTTAATAAAAAGATTTATATTAGATCTAATTATGGATGAGTAGACTACTTCAAACCAAAGAAAGCCTTGTGCATTCAACAAACATGTGTTCACTACTGGTAACAACATATCCAGGGGGTTGATCCATGTATATTTCGTCTTGAAGTTCTCCATGAAGGAAGGCATTTTTTATATTAAATCAATATAATGTCCAAGAATGACTGACTGCGACAGAGAGCAGTATGGTTTGAATTATATTTTGTCTTGTGCATAACCTTAAACTGTTCAAATTTGAAAGTATATCTCTGTTGCTTTTACTTAGAATTAACCTTACTCTCGGTCTGTCATGGAAAAGTCTTGCACATGTCTCCATAAGCAATGTAAAATAAATTAAGGACTTATCAATTCTTTTTATACAAAGTTCTGAAACGTTTCTCTTTTTCAAACTTATTAGATTTCATTGATCATCGTAACTTTGGAGTTTAATTATGATATACCTTTGGTACACATCCTGTGTGGTGCACTCCATTTTCTTTACTCAATAAAATTTATTATTCATAAAAAAAAGGGCTTATCAACTCTTGACAAAAGCATACTTCTGAAAGAATTTTGCTTTTCATTCTTCTAATTATCATATGTCCTCAATGTTTTCGATTGATGTTCTTCCATTATGGAAATTATCCAAAAACAAAAAATTGGAAAAGAAAAGAAATCCTTCATATCTCTCAAGGATTACTTCTCTTCTCTTTAAACTTCCATAAATTTCCAAGTATCATACTTTTTCATTATAATCCCCCTCACATAGAACCCAAATTAATTCTTTAAAATAATTTTTTTAATATTTTGTTTATCATTTTAGAGACTCATAAGTTACGTGACATGATTGTTGGTGCAATGTCACATATCACCTTTTCTCTTATTTATTAGTATGAATGTTCATCAAATGGCGTCTTCTTCTTGTTTTGATTTTGTTTAACTTTATTCTGACATATACCAGATTAGTGTTAGTTTTTTTTTTTTTCCTTGCAGTATGGTTTTACAACTATTAATATTATCTAATGATGAAAATACTCTACTGTGCATGCTTAATCATGCGTGTAAGTGAATTATATTCTGACTTTCATCATCAATTGGACTGTTATTGCAGATTCTTCACATACAGTACTCCAGATGCCAGCTATGTCTCCTACAATGGTAAGATATGCGAGGAGTTGGTTTTAGATGTTATCCACATGCGTGTGTTGTTCTTTTGTTGCTTCCAAGAAGTTTCGCAATCTTAATTGTTACTCTTTTGTGCAGAGCCAAGGTAACATTGCAAAATGGAGGAAGAAAGAAGGAGATAGGGTCAGTTATACCAAAAGTTTCATATAGTTTTGAAAGATTAAAGCTTAGTTATTTTCAATTCAATATACTTAAAGATAATTGTTGAAAAATAAATCTCTTAATGAAGTGGGGATAAATTTATTTATTTCATTATTAAATTTGTGTTGTCCTGACTGTTGATTTAATTTAACAGATAGAAGTGGGTGATGTACTATGCGAAATTGAGACTGACAAAGCCACTCTTGAGCTAGAAAGTCTTGAGGAGGGGTAATGTTTATTTGCTTGGAAAATGCATAATGCTTGAATGCGTGTTGCACATCAGCTATTAAAGAAAGGAATTGTTTAGTAACCACTCTTCACATTAGATGTTTCATTTGGCATTGGCAATAAGAATGTTTTCTTTCTAGATTGGTCTTTTGAAATAGTTTGCTTCATATCTGTTTCCTGGGTCTTCAGTTCTTTTGTATTCTAAGTTGATCAGAACTACATAAAGGTGCAAATTCTGATCCATCCTAAAATGCTTATCACATCTGTTCTTGGATGGGTAATGGGTTAAATTCTGCAGGTTTCTGGCTAAGATACTGGTACCTGATGGTTCAAAAGATGTGCCTGTTGGACAACCTATTGCAATAACGGTAACTCATGATAATCCTTTATGAAAGATTGCCATTTCTTTTTCATGAAAATCATACTGCAGTAAATTTTATTTACTTTGTAAAGATATTAATTTTTTTTGGGAAAGTTAATATCATTTTAATGTGACACTGCTGTTTTAATAGTTTCTGTATTAACCATTCAAGTATTTAATTATTGTAAAAACTAAATTAGGCACGTGCCAATGAGCAATAGCTCAACTGGTACTTCCTTTCTTTGTAATGGGTTGGAGGGTGAGGTCTTGAATCTATTGGGTGTGTGTGTAGTTTACCAGTAAAAGAAAAAAAAAAAACTAACATTTGTGCATTTACTAGGTTGAGGATCAAGATGATATCCAAAATATCCCTGCTACTGTGGCAGGTGGATCTGAGATTAAAGAGGAAACAATAAATCAGAATGTGAAAAATGAGAACAATGTACAAGAGAAAAGTTCAATTAAGACAAGTGCATCTGCGCTTCCTCCTCATATTCTTGTTGGAATGCCAGCATTATCCCCAACTATGGTAAGAAACATTGGATGTTAGTTTCTGCTCAGATTATCATGCTAAATTTTCTTTCTTCTGGGTGAAGCTTAAGTTTGCTTTTATATGTATGCACAGAATCAGGGAAACATTGCGAAGTGGCTAAAGAAAGAAGGAGACAAGGTTTGTTGTGTTTAATATATTTTAAATCTGCTGTTGAACTACTTCTTGCTTCTCATTTAGGGGATACAGAATAATTGCATTAAAATGCCTCTTGATTGTTTACTCAAACTAACAGATCAACGTGGGTGATGTTATATGTGAGATAGAGACAGACAAAGCTACCCTTGAATTTGAATGTCTTGAAGAGGGGTAATGTTCTTTCTCTATGTTAGGATTATTGTGTTGCAGTTGGTTGATGTTAAATATTTGTGTCTTAACATGGTGTTTGGTTACTTGTAGAATAGATCACCATTTATTTTGCATGTCTGATCAGTGTGAGGAAGTGACTGATATTGTTGTTAAAAACTGATTCATTGTGTCCAAATTGTGACTTTAATAAAGTTGAAATGCAATATAACCACGGTCATGTAGGTATACGCGTGAACGCGTTTCACAGAATAAAAGGGCTTTGTTGGGTGTCTTTGTTAAGTAGTCCTAGTTGTTTTTAACTGGTAGTTGTATAGTTTAAAGAATAGGAAAAGGCTAGGGAACCAAAGCATTTATGTATATTATTTTATCACCCTCTCTCTTTCCCTTAAAATAGCTTGCTTTGGTTCCATCTTTGAGTTTAGAACTTTTGAATTTAATGCTAATGCCAGTTTTTTTGGGATGCTTCTTCTTATTGGTATGGAGGCATTTGAATCGTTAATAATGAAGCCCTTTATTTGTTACTTTTAACATGTTTGCTTACATTTTAAAATGGAATATTGGGTTTAGGTACTTGGCTAAGATACTAGCACCTGAAGGTTCAAAGGATGTGGCTGTGGGTCAACCTATTGCAATAACAGTAAGTGTGATAATGCTTGTACAAATGTATAACATACTTTTGACCTTAGCAACTTTCAGCCAATGCTATTATAGCTGAGTAGTAGGGCATCTGTAAGCTTGCTAATGGTTCCAGCCTGCACCTGTAAAGGGTTGACATTGTTCTAGTCTAAATTTTAATATGTTTTATTGCCCCCCAAAAAGAAATGTAGAGGCTGCTATTAATTGCCAGCTAAATTGAATAATAGCTATAGTTTCTTTCTGCACTGTTACTTTATGGAAAGGTCATCCTTTAAACTAGCCACTTATACTTTATGGAAACACCATTGCCTATTGTTTTGCAAGGTTGAGGATCCAGCTGATATTGAGACAGTAAACAATAGTGTTAGCAGTGGTTCTGAAATCAAAGAGGCAAAGCCAATGCATCATGATGATGGAAATGAAGCTAAAGCTCAGAAAACAGGTGTTGCAAGGATCAGTCCATCTGCAAAGTTGCTAATTACAGAATATGGATTGGATTCATCATCATTAAAGGCATCAGGTTCTCATGGTACGCTGCTCAAGGGGGATGTTTTAGCTGCAATTAAGTCAGGAAAAGGATCTTCATCTAAAGAGAAGACACTCCCATCGCCTCAAAAAGCTTCTCCCACTGTGTCAACAGATTCAAGGTCTCACATAAAGCAGTCAGATTCTTTTGAAGATCTGCCTAATAGTCAAATACGCAAGGTTGGTTTTGTTGAACTAGTAATTAGATTTGAGCAATATTTTCTGTTTAGAATGTCCTTTTATACATGTTTTGTGGATTCCAAGGTTGGAGAAGTTTAAGAGACAACAATACAGCATCCCAGGCGCATTGTTGCTGTCTCATATATTTGATAATCCAAGTGTTTAAAATATTTTTCATATAGTTGATGAGTACTTGTTAAATTAAAAGAAAATCCATAAATGGCTCCAATGCTAGCCTTGCTGGTGGCCTAGAGTACGGGGTATTTAAGAATTACATGATTATAATGTAAATTAGAATTGTGAGAAGGGAATAATATATATATATATATATATATATATATATAATATAAGTTGACTAAAAAAATTGCTTTCATGAGAAGTACATGGCGGCAACTAAAAGAGGACATTGTGGGAAAAAGTTGGATAAGATGGTCTGGAGAAGATTATGCACTAGAAGCAGGAGTAATTTGGTTCAAGTGCATGCAACTCAAAGGCAAGGGTAAGTGCCGAGAAGAACCACTGTCAAGGCAATTAGGAAAAGATTGTGGCCTTATGTTCTTGACTTAGGTAGCATAGAACAATAAAAAAGGATTCTACGAATGATCATTAGTGGTTGGAATGAGAATTCATTGACTTGTCTTTACATGGAACTTGGTATGTATGTCAGGGAATTTTGTATAAAGAGATACATTTTGTTAGAATAATTGTTAAATGATTCAATTTACCATTTCCTAGTAGTTTAATCTTTTGGGAAAAGTAGTAGTTTATCTTGGTATTAGAGTAGGTGGTCTCGAGTTCGAACTAGATCTCCACTCTTCCTCAACTTTTAAAAGATTAAAAATCCCACTTCTTGGGCCCCACTTATTAATGGGAGTCTGGGCCTACGTGTGAGGGGTAGGTGTTAGAATAATGTTTAGACTTAATTTTTAAATTGAATGTCAGCCTAATTAAAGGCCACCAAAAGCATAACATTTGAGCTTCAAAATCTCTGATATTTAGACTATTTAGAATGTCTCTTTTGTTTTTTTTGGTGATTAAATAGTAGTTTATAGTGATTGTGCTGTAATATCATTGTTGTTTTTCAGGTAATAGCCAGAAGGTTATTGGAATCGAAACAAAATACACCACATTTATATTTATCATCAGGTTCTGAAGCTCTACAGTTGATAATGTGAATACTCTATGGTTGTTAATATAAAATGATGTATCTAAAATATTAAAATGATGTTTGTCAGATGTTATACTGGATCCTCTTCTTTCTCTTCGGAAGGAACTTAAAGGTACGGAATAAGTTTCAAATCTATTAATTCAGTTTCTTGGGCTTATATGTACTCTCTGTGATCATTCATTTTACTTCCTTAATTACAGAGAAGCATGATGTTAAAGTTTCAGTGAATGACATCGTCATCAAAGCTGTAGCTGTGGCACTGAGAAATGTACCGGAAGCAAATGGTAAAGACATATCAGTTATATAATGGTCAAGTGAATTCGTTGATGCACATATAATTGGTGGCAGACGTTTTTTGTTGCCAGATAGTAGAGTCAATCCTGGAAATTGTAATTCTTATTAAAAAAGGTGGTAGAGTCTTCTAGAAAATCAAATTGTACTTATTTTTTGATAATTAAATCAAATTGTACTTCTTTTATATAAAGAAAAATGGAGCAACGAGAAAATATTTGATGTCAGTCTTTAGGGAAACAGGCTGTGCCAAAACATATATAAACCCGTATTTTTCTTGATTATTTTATGCCCAAAAGGTAGTAGAAAACCCAATATCTTGACCAAGAAATAGAGAAATGCTGATTCTCCTATATTTTCATGCCCTGCTATTACTTATAATTGTTGTTTTTTGTGCTTTGCTTGTGTTTTTTTTTTAATTCCAACTATTGTAGGTTTGAGGGGAGAAAAAAAAAGATTTTTTTTTTTTGGGATAGGGGATGTCAGCTTGATCTGAGGGTGGTCAATGAACAATGAAAAGATTATTTTTAGTTGCATCTGAAATGTTTTAATTGAATACTCAGTATTTGTTGATCTGAAGGCTGTCAATGAATAAACAATAAAATGATTACATTTTAGTTATATCTGAATGTATAAAACTAATACACTTTCTCTTCGTGTGCTTGTTTGTTGATTGTCATTTTCATGGAGTTTGTAACTATTTTTCTCTATCATTCCTGCAACCTCTCACTTGTCATTAGCCCACTAATTAATACGGATGCTCTTTTCCACCACACTGGCTTGTATTAGCAACAAGCTTCTCTGAAATATGTAACCATCGCACACCTTTGGTGTGATGGTCACTCATAAGTATAAGTGCTTGCAGGGTGTGAGGGGTAAGGGCCGGGGTTCAAGTTTCTAGGAGGGAGTTTCACACACATATACACTTAGATTACTCTATAGTAAAATTTCTATCTTGTATAAAAAGAAAAAAAAAAAAATTCATTTAGTTTGCTTTCTAAAACCTATCAAAAAAAAGAAATATGTGTTATAGATATACATCAGAAGTTTAGGAGTATTTCAATTTTCTTGCATTAAATTCGACACCAGTATCTGTTTCCCAATGTTTCTTGTATATTATTATTGGTCAGGTTGATGAATTTAAGGTAAAAAAAATTTCCCCAATGTTCTATTGTTGTATAATACTCGGAACTTCATTTCTTTCTACTGCTGGCAGGATCTACTGAGTAAGCATACATACATACAAATATGCATGTGTTTTATCTATGTTCATTTTGACTCTAGACTCTAAAACAGCAATTTAGTCAGTGATATTCTGATACTGAAATTTTGTTCTCTCTTGATGCATGTCAGCTTACTGGAATGCTGAGAAAGGAGAAGTCATTTTATGCGATTCTGTTGATATTTCGATTGCAGTGGCAACAGAGAAGGTATGAATATTATATCAACAATTGTGGCTTTGAAGTTTTAAACAGTGCCTAATGTCATCCTATTGTATTGCCTAGGGATTGATGACTCCAATAGTGAGGAATGCAGATCAGAAGACCCTATCTTCAATATCCTTGGAGGTACTCTATTGTAATTTGAGTAGTTTTTAGTTTGATCACTTCAATTTGGGTTCCTTTTACAATTTGAGGCTTTCCTTGCGTTTTTCTTTTTCCTCCAATGGGGGTCAAAATCTGCTTGAATGCAGTTGCACTTTTGAAGCATGCGTCAATTTATTATTTCCTCTTCATTGCTATGATGTCCAAAGAAGTTAGTGTGGAATCTGCTGCAGGAAAAAGATTGATACAAAAACATAGAATTTGAAGTTATTTAAATTCACTGCTCAACAGGAAAAAAGTTGTTCTAGATCCACCTTTTCTTGTTAATCATCCATTCAAATTTAATATGGATCATTGTCAATTTCTCTGCTGATATTTGGCTTCAGATCAAGGAATTAGCTGAGAAGGCAAGGGCAGGGAAGCTTTCACCAAATGAATTCCAAGGAGGAACTTTTAGGTGAATATATCATGCTAGGGACCTAATTACTCTTTCGTTTTCTAAAATAGTTAAAATTTAAATTGTTCTATTTTTTATGCAGCATTTCAAACTTGGGAATGTTTCCAGTGGATCAATTTTGTGCAATTATAAATCCTCCACAGGTTCTCTCTCCCTCTCTCTCTCTGTGAGCCTAAATTTACTTATTTCTCTGTTTGGTTATTAACTTTACAAGTGATGATATCAGCTCTAGAATAAGCAATTGGTAAAATTAATTTTATCTGTGTTAAAAATGATGGTGCTATTTTTGTTTCGGAAGATGAAAAGCTGTTTTTTTTTTTTTTTTAATTAACAGAGGAAGATCTAAGAGGCATTTTGAGATATCAAATGATTAAATGCACATTGTTTTTGGGTTCCTGTCAGTTCAATAATCTTCATGTTCATACACAGCAAACAATTCTTCATCTTTTGCTGAATGCAGGCTGTTTACATGAAACAATTGACAAGAATTTGTGCTGCCAAATCTTGTGGTTTTTTTTATATTTGTTTATTTTTATAATCTTCTTCTTCTTTTCCATTTTCAGAAAATAGAAAATGCCTTTCAAAAAGAAACCAAATTGACCCTTTAGAGTACTCTATTCTACATTTAGTTGGCATTGCATGCTGTAAATGTCTCTTGTATAAATTTGTTGACTTCCTGCAGGCTGGTATCCTTGCTGTTGGCAGAGGCAACAAAGTTGTTGAAGTAGTAATTGGAAGTGATGGTAAGAAATTTGTTGTTTTCTACACCAAATATTATATGCTTTTAGTGACAGGTTAGATGACGTGAATTATTTTTTACCCAGGAGTGGAAAGGCCTGCAGTTGTCACAAAAATGAACTTAACATTATCTGCTGATCATCGTGTTTTTGATGGCAAAGTTGGAGGTACAATCTTTGCTATCCTATTTGTGTGAGGTTGTGTGCTAATGTTTGACATGAATCTTTTCATCAATCACCAATCCATTGCTTCTAATTTAGGAGGTTGCCTCGTAAATGATTAATCTTGCACAAACTCTGTTTAGCACAATTGACAACAGTGAACTATTTGGCTTCTTCTTGAGCCTTCTGGTTTCGTAGTCAATGTGACATGCCAATCATGACATGGGGCCACAGTTGACTTATCAGAGAAGTTAGCTACTATGCTGCCCCTGTATTGGGTAACAGATCATGTATGTCCTTGAATGTGGCATGGTGCTATGGGTGAATGACAAATTGGGGAGGCTCATTGCAGATAGTAACTAAAACCTTATTGAGATTGACAACCAGTGAACCTGAAGACGTACTTTTTTTTGTTGGGTACAACCAGTCTTGAAATATGCACCAATTTCTCATTGCTGTTGTCAGACATATTCAGACCTGATAAAGGGTTCTGATTTATCTTCTTGTTTAATGTTTACTCTTATATTGTCTTGATCATTAGCTATCCTAGGGATGATTTGATATATAAGCAGTTGAAAAGGACCTATTGAAGGTCATGATCACAAAGTTTCATCCCTATTCATAATTTTTGAGTACTTATCAGGTTAATGCTATTCTATCTTGCAGGAGCATTCCTCTCAGCTTTGGGTTCAAACTTTAGTGATGTCCGAAGACTTCTTTTGTAATAAACATGAGAAAAGCCATGAAATTAATTAATGGGGGCTTCCAAGAGATCAACTACAGTGGCGGATGTAATTTAGTCAATTTTTTTTTTTTTTTTTTTTTCAGATTAACATGTTATTTTTCTTCCTGGAATACCCCAGCCCAAAACATTCTACTTTTGTTGTACCATCTCAGTCAGAGGATTTTTGCTGGTTCCTTGAATCCAACTTCCCCATAGAGAACTGAATTGTTGAGGAGCATAAGCCATGAGGTTTGGCATGATTTTAGGTTTCAAATGTCTGAGGTTTTCTGAACAAGAAAACAACAGAAATGTTCCAAGGTTTTGATGCTTTTTGTCATCAAACATAATTCTGTAGCTTTATGTTCCATTTTTTTTTTGGAAAAATGATGTATAAAAGAGCTACAGAAAATAAACTTCTATATCAATGAGTTAATGCTTATTTGTGCAGTATTCAATCTTTTTCCCCCCTGATTTTATTTATTTATTTATTATTATTGATAGTGATTTGGTGAAATCTTAGCTGTTTGCTTGTGCCAGTAGTTCCTAAATGAGACCAAAGCTTGATCCTAACCTTTGTTCTTGATACTCTGTTAGTGTTTTTGTTGCATATGTAGATAATATTACCCAAAGCATTCTATGGCTACAAATTTGAGAAAGACCATCGACGGGCTGCTACTTTCCCAGAGCGGTAAGGTCAAGATGATGGTGACCTGATGATAGGGAAGCCGATGAAAAATTGATATCGTAAATAGAATGGCTCATAGATTGTGGAATTCTTTGGTTATTTTGAAGTGTTGACCGAGATAGAGTGTGTAATGAACTAGGCACTGTATAGGAGATAAAACTTGTCTGAAAATACAGACAACCTGCACCTGGAAAGAAAGATCCCAATTATGAAGCTTTATGAGCAATGCATAGGGACAGTTGTTTAGTTAGTCGTTTGTGACACAGGTTCAGAAACGAGCCGAGGATCGAATAAACTAAATGAATGATTTATTGGTTTAATCAATGGTTCATCGGTTGCCCATAAGTTTAATATTTAAGTATTGAGTACATTTCTTAATTAAAATGGCTAAAATACATTACAAACAAGAAAAAATAGAAAATATCCACACACAAAAAGAAAAAGAAAAAAGATTTGAACTTTTAATCAATACCATGGGTAATCATTCCTTTAGCTTATGTAAATACTTATTGTAGGGGTATTGGGCCCGATAGTATGTGAAGGATGGCCCAACGAAGTATTTTGGGCTGGAAACCCAAAATCCGAAGACATCAAAATGGTCGTGGACTATTTACATATCCAAACACGTCCGAGGAGTAGATTTGTCCTCGGATTTCAAGGCCGAGGACATAGAAAGAGAAGTTTGGTATCCCTGGGTTATATTATAATGAGTCCTACAATTATGGGGATGCACGGTATACGTGGAGGGCGAGAGAAAGAACGGTGGAATGCCTAAAAATAAAGCTGCTACCACCGCCCATACATTAAAAGCTCTGTAAATTGATACGCTGACTGTATAGATGGAAGGATGGGACCTGAACATCGAAAGCTTGGAACTTGGTCCTAATCCCGGCGGAGCTTTAGGGAAGAATGGATGGGACAAGTATCCAAAAGGGGGATTGCAACCAGAAAAGTGGAAGGTGATGAAGGAAAGAAAAGGATATAAATAGGAGGAAAGGCATACGAAGAAGAAGAGGACTTTTTCGAGTAAAAGAGATAGAGCCAATAGTAAATGATAATCAACACTTGTATCCAAACTTGAGAAATATCATTAGAAACCAACCTCGGACACAATCCTAGGACGATTTCTCAGTCTTACTCTTTGCAAACGATTCTTTGTTCTGTTCTATTGGGCCCAAAGCCCGTTCTTTTTGTAATTGTCTAAAACCATCCTTGAAATCTAAATTACAAGCCCATCCTCTACAAATTCATTGTAAAGAAAGGCCTTTCAAGCCCGTTTCTCCCGGTCGTAGTTTGGGAACTTGAATTGTGTCCTTACAATTGGCGCCGTCTGTGGGAATTTAGTCTTTAAGGAAGTTTAGGACATCATGGTAGGATCAGGACCACAACGCAGTGCGGAGTCCGTGGGCTCTCAGCGTGAGGATCTCTCCTTGCATCCTGATCACGGAGAGAGCAAGAGGGAAGTGTACATACTACACGTGCCATCGAAGTGCAAGTCATTCGCAAGGAGGAAGCGCGAGCTCCTTATGAAAGAAATGCCGGGGCCATGAGAAGGAGATTGACGGCCTAAAGAGGGAGATTGCGCCACGAGAGGCGAAGGAGAACTCCTCAGGACCTCGACCCCTCTCGGAAGGATCCGAGGATGACAATTACGGGCAAAGATCCGAGAACTCCCCCGAGTGAATATGCCTCTTCGAAGAAGACAATGCATGGGAGACGTGGCGAGACTACCCCAGGTTTCAGGGGCTTAGGAAATGACGCAATGGGAAGAGCATTGCACCAAATCTCCAGGTCACCCTTCGCGCGGATTGGAAGAAGGAAGGTTGCCTCGGCGCTTCACACAACCGGCCTTCACTCTTTACAATGGTCGGACGGATCTGTAGAGCACGTAAGCCACTTCGGCCGAGAGAATGGCGATTGCATTCCAGGAATGAAACTTTGTTATGCAAGATTTTTCCTTCTAGCCTAGGGCCCGTAGCCATGAGATGGTTTGACGGCTTAAGGGCGGGCTCCATTGATTCTTTCAAAGAGCTTACTAGGGCATTTGGTTCTCGCTTTATCACGTGCAGTAGAGTTCCTCGTCCATTGGATTCTTTACTATCCATGGCCATGAGGGAAGGGGAAACCCTGAAAACATATTCGGACCGGTGCGGGAAATGTTCAACGAAATTGACGGAGACTTTTGACGATGTAGCAATAAGGACCTTCAAGGTCGGCCTACCAACAGAGCATGACTTGAGGAAATCCTTAACGAAGAAACCTGTCGGAAGCGTACGTCGGCGATGGATCGCATCGACGAGTACAAAAGGGTTGAGGAAGATCGGCGAGCGGGGAAAGGGCAAGGCGAAGGTTATCCCACGGGGAAAGGAGGGATTTCGGGTCGGACCGATACAACAACAATAGGCCTACGCGGGATTTTTCCGAGGCGGGCGGCCACATACCCCCGAAGTGGTCAACACCGTCTTCGGGGAGCGGTCTGTGGTGTTGGAGAAAATAAGGCATGAGCCTTTTTTCAAATGGCCAAATAAAATGGCGAGGGGACCCAGACGCAACCAAAATCTCCACTGCCATTATCACCGGGGAGAGAGGTCATACCAGGGGGATTGTCGCACTTTGTGGAATCATGCGGAACAATTGGTTAAAGAGGAAAGCTGAAGCAGTTCTCTACCAACCCGACGGGCGAGGAAACCAATCGGGAGTGGCAAACCACGACGGTCCTTCATCCGGACCTCCTCTAGGTACTATCAACGTCATTTTGCGGCACACGGTAGGGACTCAGCTCGGCTCCTTTCGGGGTAATGTCGGTTGCTCGAACATTGGCCGAGGAGTCACGGGATCGGCCGAAGAGGATCAAGGCAAGTATCCTCTGCCGATCCTAAGTTTTCCTGAAGAGGACAAGATGGGGACCATCCGGCCTCATGATGATGCCTTAGTGGTAACCCTCGAATTGGGAACTATGATGTAAAGAGGGTAATGGTTGATCAAGGTAGTGGTGCGAGATATCATGTACACGACCTATTTAGAGGCTTGAAGTTAAGAGTTGAAGATCTTATGCCATATGACTCACCCTTGATAAGCTTCGAAGGAGAGCTGTCGTTCCAGGAAGGATTCAGGGCCCATGTGCAATCAGTCGGAGGTAGTAGACGTAGATTTCATCGTGGTCGATGCCTACTCTCCCTATACGGCTATTGTGGCGAGACCTTGGTTGCATGCGTTAGGGGCCTGTTTCCTCAACCTTGCATGTCAAAATCAAATTTCATTGGAGATCGAGGTGGTGGAGTTACTTGGGAGTCGGTCTGTGGCTCGACGGTGTGTCACGGCTGCAATTGCGTCGACGGAACCGAGACTCCCCGTCCTCGGCTAACGGTGAAGCATAGCAATCAAAGTCTCTTCCCATAGCCGAGGTAGATGAAGCAACGTGTGAAGAATTGGAGAAAATTATCATAGACAATGATCTCGAAAAGTTCTTCCGGGTTGGAGTTCAATTGCCGCGGGGAAGAAGACAGAGCTGATTTTATTTTTAAAGAAAAATATGGATGTATTTGCTTGGAACGCGTATGAGGCCCACGGGTTGATCCGAACTTCATATGTCATCATTTAAGGGTCAATCCAACCGTAGTGCCGAGGAGGCAACCACCTCGGAGGTCCTCAAAGGAACATTCGGAAGCCGTCAAAGAGGAAGTGCTCAAACTCGAAGCGGCGGGGGCTATCAAAGAAGTGTTTTATCTGAATGGTTAGCCCATCCGTGGTGGTGAAAAAGAAGAATGGGAAGTGGAGAGTATGTGTAGATTTCACAGATTTAAACAAGGCTTGCCCAAAGGACTCATTCCCGATGCCTCGGATTGATCAAGCGGTTGACGCTACTGTTGCACATCCTCGGATCAGTATTCTAGATGCATTCCAAGGTTATCACCAGATACCTTTAGACGTTGAGGACAAGAAGACGACTTCATAAGTCACTCCAACGGGAAAATATCAATATAAGGTAATGCCTTTTGGCTTGAAAAACGCAGGGCTACCTACCAAAGGATGATGACGAGGATGTTTGAGGCACGGCTAGGAAAAAATATTGAGGTATACGTGGATGATATGGTAGTAAAGAGTAAAGAAGTTTACGCACATCTGGAAGATCTCGAGCAACACTTTTCGAAGCTAAGAGAGTATAAATTGCGGCTCAATGCCTCTAAATGCTCTTTCGGTGTAGGGTCGGGCAAGTTTCTAGGATATATGGTGACTCGAGGAATTGAAGTGAATCCTTGCTCAGGTTAAGGCAATAAGCGACTTACACCCACCTCGGAATCCTAAAGAGGTGCAAAGGCTAACGGGTATGACGCTGCTCTCCGATTTATATCTCGGTCCGCGGACGGATGCAGGCCTTTCTTTCAGTTATTAAATAAATGGAAGGGTTTTGAATGGACCAGGAGTGTGCAACGGCTTTCCAACGACTAAAAGAATATCTCTCGCGACCACCAAGTTATGTCTCGACCGGAAGGTTGATGAGATTCTGTTTGCATATATTGCGGTGGCTAAACATGCGATTAGCCTGGTTCTTATCCGAGATGACAATAACATCCGAGAGGCCGGTGTACTATGTAAGCAAATCTCTGCATGAGGCCGAAATTTGAGTTGTTGCCACTTTGGAAAAAGCTATCTTGGGCGTGGTACATGCTACACGAAGACTTCCCCATTACTTCCAGTCTCGTACGGTTGTTGTTCTTACACAACTCCCTCTCAAATCAATTTTGCGAAGTGCAGATTATATGGGAAGAATTGCCAAATGGGGAACTGTCCTAGGAGCTTTCGATATCAAGTATATGCCTCGCACCTCTATACAGGGGCAGGTCATCGCGGACCTTGTGGCGAGTTTGCGAGCCTTCGTTAGAAGACTATCAAGAAGGCATGGGTAAAAAATCGGTAGGCATGATTTCGTGTGAAGGGCCTCCGTTATGGAAAGTCCATGTTGATGGAGCAGCAAATCGGAGGGGATCGAGGTATCGGATTAGTTTTGATATCCCCAGAGGGTATTACTTTTGAGAAATCCCTAAGATTAGGATTCTCGGCCACCAACAACGAAGCGAGTATGAAGCGGTCCTCGCGGGGATGAACATGGTTCATAAAATGGGAGGAAAGGCGGTGCAAATGTTCTCGGACTCACTATTGGTGGTAGGCCAAGTAGAAGGGAAGCTAGAAGCAAGGGATTCCGAATGCGAGAATACCTAACCCGAGGTCAGGTTTATGCAATCTAAATTTGAGTCTTTTCTACTATTGCATGTATCCGGATGTGGCAATACCCATGCCGACTCATTAGCCACGCTCGCGACGTCCTCGGCACAAAGTCTACCACGAGTTATCCTCGTTGAAGATACTGTTGAAGCCCAGGACGGATGGTAACTCCACTCAAATTCTTCAAATTAGGACAGGACCTAGTTGGATGGATCAAATAGTAACATTTCTCGAAATGACATCCTACTGGAGAAAAAGCTGAAGCGGATAAGGTTCGCAGAAAAGCCACTCGTTTCGGTTATCAGGACCAAAAATTGTACAAACGTTCCTTTTCGGGACCATATTTGCTATGCATACACCCAGGAGCAACGAGCTACTTTTGGAAGAGCTACACGAAGGGATTTGCGGAAGTCACACGGAGGAAGGTCTTTAGCTCACGGGGCCCTTACTCGGGGCTATTGGTGGCCAAATATGCGAGAGAGAAGCGCAAAATTATGCAAAGAAATGTGACCAATGTCAAAGGTTCGCTCCAAATATACATCAACCGAGGTGGAGTCCTAAAGCCTCTATCTCGCCCATGGCCCTTTGCCCAATGGGGCTTGGACATTGTTGGACCCTTCCCCAACGCAACGGGAAACCGACGGTGGCTTCTCGTGGGAACGGTTACTTTACCAAATGGGTTGAAGCGTGAGCCATTATCAAACATCGAGACACGGAAGCAAAAAAGTTTGTATGGAAGAATATCGTTACCGGGTTCGGCATCCCTCATACTCTCATTTCGGATAACGGTTTACAATTTGATAGCAAAGCCTTTCGGAAATCTTCTTGTGATACGGGCATTACGAATAGATATTTCCACTCGGCTTATCCCCAAGGAAATGGGCAAGCCGAAGCTGGCCAACAAAGTAATAGTGAGCGGACTCAAAAGAGGTTGGGTGACGCCAAGGGGAGGTGGGTGGAAGAAGCTGCCACATGTCTTGTGGACGTATAGAACTACACCACGGAGATCCACGGAGTGAAACACCCTTCGCCATGACTTATGGAGCCGAGGCGGTAATCCCACTAAGCTGGGTTCCAAACCACAGAAGAAGAAAAGCTCCTTTATTTCGGATAGCAATGATGATCTATTAATGAGAAACTTAGACTTAGTTGAGGAACGGCGAGAAAGCGCCATGGTTCAACTAGCTTATTATCAACATAAGCTCAGAAGCAGGGATATGATTCTCATGTGAAACTTCGACCTCTTGGACCGAGTGACTTAGTATTAAGGAAAGTTTTGGGCACGATGAAGAATCTGCGTGGGGAAAATTGGGGCCCAGCTAGGGAAGGACCTTATCGTATTACTTCGGTCGCGGGAATAGGGGCCTACAATCTGGAAGATTTGGACGAGAATGTTGTACAACGTCCCTGGAATGTAAATAATCTACGAAGGTACTATTACTAAATAAAGGGCACTTCGGCCGTTCTTTGTTGTAAACTACATTATATTCGTTATCTTCATTCGTCTAAGTATCAAGCTGAAACTTGGTATGCACTGGATCCTCGGACCACATACCTCGTCTAAATTGATATTCTTTACTAAGTGTTAAACGAACCTAAGTAACGTCTGGTCCTCGGATCATCTACTTTGGAAAAATTAACAGTTTAAATTTATTCATCTAAGTGTCAAGCTAAAACTTGGTATGCACTGGATCCTCGGACCACGTACCTCGTCTAAATTGATATTCTTTACTAAGTGTTAAACAGAACCTAAGTTACGTCTGGTCCTCGGATCATCTACTTTGGGAAAATTAACACTTTAAATTTATTCATCTAAGTGTCAAGCTAGAAACTTGGTATGCACGGATCCTCGGACCACATACCTCGTCTAAATTGATATTCTTTACTAAGTGTTAAACAGAACCTAAGTTACGTCTGGTCCTCGGATCATCTACTTTGGGAAAATTAACACTTTAAATTTATTCATATAAGTGTCAAACTAAGTTTCAAGATGAAACTTGGTATGCCTGGATCCTCGGACCACATACCTCGTCTAAATTGATATTCTTTACTAAGTGTTAAACAGAACCTAAGTTACGTCTGGTCCTCGGATCATCTACTTTGGGAAAATTAACACTTTAAATTTATTCATCTAAGTATCAAGCTGAAACTTGGTATGACTGGATCCTCGGACCACATTACCTCGTCTAACTTGATATTCTTTACTAAGTGTTAAAACGAACCTAAGTTCCGTCTGGTCCTCGGATCATCTACTTTTGGAAAATTAACATTTTAAATTTATTCATCTAAGTGTCAAGCTGAAACTTGGTATGCACTGGATCCTCGGACCACGTACCTCGTCTAAATTGATATTCTTTACTAAGTGTTCAGCAGAACCTAAGTTACGTCGGTCCTCGGATCATCTACTTTGGGAAAATTAACATTTTTAAATTTATTCATCTAAGTCTCAAGCTGAAACTTGGTATGCCTCGATCCTCGGATCAATTACTTGGGAAAAATTAATACTTCGTTCTTTTTTTTTTTGACATAAACATCGGATATTTGCATAGACCATATGCCTTATCTTTACATAGTTCAAACTAGAGATCCAAAATGAAGAATCAAATACTCAAAAAAAAAAACATCACTTAATGCGGTTCAGGGCATAATTAAACCCTCTGGAGTATCAAATTTCAATTCAAGTTGTTGCTAGTAACTTTGGTAAAAGACAAGAAGATGATATTTATGGAATGATATGATCGGCATAAAAACAAAAAAAATATATGTATAAGAATCATCTAAAAACAAACATTCATTCTTGTATTAAATTCCAAAAAAGTACTTTTGCACCTATACTTAGGTATTACACTTGGAGACAAAATAAAAATAAAGAAAGGAAAGACAACGAGCAAGTCAGTGTTTCAAGCTTAATCTTCGAGGGCCTTTGGAGTCTTGAGGAGATGGAAAGGCGAGGAGAGACTCAACGGCAATTCCTTTGCCTTTGGGATCATCTATCAAGGTTATTGGGTTAGCTTGATCACCCAACTCATCCTTTGAAGATTCCCGAAGATCACTTGAAGGCGTACGTCTTCAATTGCCTTTTCTTGTGCGAGGTCAAGTTGTTCGGGGGCATCTTCGGGAAGAGTTGAGTCTTCGCCAAATCACCCCCCTTTATCCTCGGATGATCCTGGGCGGCTTCTTGTGCGTGTCGGGAATGGAAGAAGCGCGAATTGCAGGAGGATAGTAGACACTCTACGCTTTCCAAAGAGTGGAAGAGGCATCAACCCCAAGCTTGGGAAAGTGCCTCATTCCACACTTGGAGGCGGTAGTGCCTACATACCTCGGGAACCTGAGCCTTGAAGGTTTCGGTGACCTCCTTCACGCCTATATCATAGCCGTCTTGTTCGGCTTGGTCCAGCTCGAGTTCTCGGCCTCTTCCTTTGCTTTCTCGGCCTTTTCTTCTCCTCGATGGCTTCTTCTTTGCCCTTGATGGCTTCTTCTTTGGCCTTCTTCGGACTCGTGCGGATCTTTCTTAAGATCCTCTCCGAGCCTTCGTGCTACTAAGAGGTTATCCTCGGCTTGGCGAAGCATTAGACGCGATCCTCGGCATTTAGTCGTCGTTTTCATCGGCCTCTAAGCCCGCCTTGGCACTCTCAACCTTAGCCAATTTTGTTGTGACCTCCTGCGGTTTCTTGCTTATGAAGGTCCGAGATCTTTTGAGCGGTTTCACGCCTGGACTCCTCGGCCCTCGAGACTTGTAGGAATTAATGGCAATCTCTTGGGCCCTATGGGCGGATTGAACGGCCTACAAACAAAACATATAAACCTTAGACGTATAGATATATATAGGAAATAAAAACAAAAGTCAAGGTTTTAGAGAAAACTCACCATTGCAAGCTCCTTCTTCAAAGTCATGAAGACGGTGTGGTCCCTTTTCTTTCTCGGCTCAATCATATCCTCGGGGAGTAACGGTGCTTGCTCCAAAGCATCTGCGACGCATGCCGCTGTCCCTTCATCGGAATTTCTAATGGACGCATCCACGGTGATGACCTCGTCGTCCATAGAAAGGTCGGGAAGCCATGAGGGCGCGTACGACCGCCTTGTTGGTCGGTTCTTCTTTCCGACCTAGTACGTATGGTGCGGGCTTGCTTTGCACCCTTTTCAACCTCGGGCTCCTTGGATACGAGAACCCTTTCCTACCTCCACAACTTCCTTCCCTTTCGGCTGATCCCTTTTTCTTTTGAGATCAGCTATGTTGGCACGTTGAGTTTGGGAGGATGGAGGAGGAGGAGGAAGCCTAGCTTCGGGGCGTTTGTCGGCACCCTTTTCTTGAGTCGAGGGCGCACCTCTTTTGGAGGTTCTTGGACTCTAGGGTCCTTGTCGGCGCCCTCAAGGACATCTTTCGGTAGGTTTAATCTTTCGTTGAATGCCCGTAACGTCAAGTTCTTCGGTAGTAACCTTTGAGATTTGGGTAGAAGTGCCGAGGATGGAAGTTGAGTCTTCGGGGAGAGTGGAGTTGATTAAAAACCTCGAACTCGTCCTCGGAATCTGGTACGTCAACTTCTTCTTCTTCTTCTTCTTCCTTTACGGTAAGGTAGGAAGATGCGGCTTCACCGAGAGGTTAAAATTGTGGAGAAAGGAACTGTGGGAATCCCAACTGGAACAAATGGTGGCGGTTGGATTGGTTGAGGTGACCAAGGTACCTTGAGGAATGGTAGTCCCCCCGGTAGCAAACCCTCCCAGGCAACGCTAATCCAGAGGAAGACGAGGATCGCGGGCTTTAATCACGCACTTCGGCGCCCTGAAAGGCTTTTGATATTGGAGTGTAGCCGAGGATCGAGATGAGCCGCACGGAGTTGACCGTCGGTGTGCACGAAGATCTCGGCTTGTAGGATCCTATCCAATCGCCCGAAATCCACAAGGTTAGGATGACGATCCGGCCAGTGTGGATCTCAGTTGTCCAAGTAAAAGTGGGTAAGAGTAAGTAAAAAGACGAAAGATAAAAGTATGTAAAAGAAACTTCACCTGGAGTCCCTTCCCTTGTCGGACGGGGAGGCCGTCGTGCCAATTTCTGATATGATCGGGAAGTCATTTTTAGGCCCTTATTTGATTCGCGGACATTGAATTAGCACTTGACTTCCTTGGGTGTCTAGACTTTAGGTAATATTCATCTTTTTTGCTTAGGTGATGGAGGTTATAAACCCGAGTTCACGTCGTGGTGAGTGAGCCCTAGGTTCATCTTCTCATTTAAAGCGTCTATGGAACCTAAGATCCTAAAGACATTTGGGGCACACGGTGGGAGCCAACCTAAAAGCCCTAAGATAATCCCTAGTCACAGTTCCCATTGGGATTTTCATTCCCCCTTCGATGAACGCAATCATCGGGATTACAACTTCCCCCGTTTTTCTTTTTGTATAAAACTCTTCCTCGTTACGGTACCTAATGGATACATCGAGGAATTTTGTACTTAACCTTAAACCTGTTCTATTTTTTCGTTTGAATCCACCGGGGACGCAAATCTACCCATTCTTTTTTGAAAAAAGGGGGGGTGTGGAGAAAAAAATAACTATGCCGAGGATGAAAGACACGGTGAAAAAGAGAAGATGGGAAAGAAAAGAAACAAAAGAAAACAAAAAGGCGATAAGGAGGGGCAGAGTATTGAAGAACTTACTTTTAAAAAGGAAGAAAGCACGGTCACCTCGGACGGGGTACTTGATAGACGGAGAGAGTACGGGGAGATGAAAAGTGTGGCAGGTACGTTATGAGGTTTACGTAGTGTGAAGAATTTTGAAGAAAATTAGTATTTATATGTCGAGAAGATGTTTTAAAGCGGGCGAATTCCGCCTCGAACCCGGGGAATCGCTCTCGACCGTTGGATATGTGTCATATTAATGAAACGTGGGGGACATAGAAGCGCCAACAATCAATTCGGGGCGTTTCGCATACCGAAGCATTGGGAACACGCGATGGGTGATTCGAAGTTATTTCGTCAACAATGTTGCCAAAGTACGGGGTAAGGGTCTTTTTAAGTCGAGATTCTATTTTTCTCCCGAGGTGAAAAAAATAAAGAAACTCGAGGGGCTATTGTAGGGGTATTGGGCCCGATAGTAAGTGAAGGATGGCCCACGAAGTATTTTGGGTGGAAACCCAAAATCCGAAGACATCAAAATGGTCGTGGACTATTTACATATCCAAACACGTCCGAGGAGTAGATTTGTCCTCGGATTTCAAGGCCGAGGACATAGAAAGAGAAGTTTGGTATCCCTGGGTTATATTATAATGAGTCCTACAATTATGGGGATGCACGGTATACGTGGAGGGCGAGAGAAAGAACGGTGGAATGCCTAAAAATAAAGCTGCTACCACCGCCCATACATTAAAAGCTCTGTAAATTGATACGCTGACTGTATAGATGGAAGGATGGGACCTGAACATCGAGCTTGGAACTTGGTCCCTAATCCCAGCGGGCTTTAGGGAAGAATGGATGGGACAAGTATCCAAAAAGGGGGATTGCAACCAGAAAAGTGGAAGGTGATGAAGGGAAAGAAAAGGATATAAATAGGAGGAAAGGCATACGAAGAAGAAGAGGACTTTTCTGAGTAAAAGAGATAGAGCCAATAGTAAATGATAATCAACACTTGTATCCAAACTTGAGAAATATCATTAGAAACCATCCTCGGACACAATCCGAGGACGATTTCTCAGTCTTACTCTTTGCAAACGATTCTTTGTTCTGTTCTATTGGGCCCAAAGCCCGTTCTTTTTGTAATTGTCTAAAACCATCCTTGAAATCTAAATTACAAGCCCATCCTCTACAAATTCATTGTAAAGAAAGGCCTTTCAAGCCCATTTTTCTCCCAGTCGTAGTTTGGGAACTTGAATTGTGTCCTTACACTTATGTTGTCTCAATAAGTCAATATCATTAAGTAATAACGTTAAAATAATTAAATGCAAATTGAATGTATGGTATGCTATTACTATTTCTAATTTATGGAAAGTTTACGCACTACAATTTTGGTCTAACGAAAAAATTAATAGATTTTTGTGGTATAAACAAAAGAAAACCTTTTCTCAAAAAAAAAAAAAAAAACAAAAGAAAACTAAAAAATTATATGAAACCAAATCATAAATAATAAAATTATTGAAGTGTTAAATTTCGTGTACTAGACAAATTACCCTGTACAAAATGACAAAATACCAAAACCTCATTTAACTTGTTGACAAAATGATATTTATAAGTGCAGTTAGAGAGTGGGAGTACTTATAAAATAACTGATCAGTAGCTTAGTTCTCAGACTGCCCTCAAAACTCTCTCTCTCTCTCTCTCTCAATTCTCAAACTGATTTCCGTTTCGTTCCATGAGATATTATCTATCGTTTCGTTCTGATTTCGGCTGCCGAATTGTTTGCTTGCTGGATCTTCAGGAAAATGGGTACGCTGGGTACGCTGCTTCTTTCTTCCCACACTTGTTTTCGTTATTATTGTTATTCTACGCTTACTGCTGCTAGTGCTAAAAAAACCCCGAATCACAATCATAATCACAATCACAATCACAATCAAAATCAATTCTTGAAACCTGTTAGAGATCAGTGCAAATCTAGAAGCTTAAGGAATGTTGATCATGCCTTAGACCTGTTTGATAAAATGCTTCACACGTGCCCTTTGCCTTCCATTGCCGATTTTAATCACGTTTTGGGTGGCATTGCAAGAATGAAGCATTACCCAGTAGTCATTTCTCTAATTAAACGAATCGAATCATTTGGAATCTCTCCCGATATTTATACTCTTAATATTTTGATTAACTGCTTTTGCCATTGGAACCGTCTAGGTTTTGGGTTTTCTGTCTTGGCAACAATTTTGAAACTTGGTTATCACCCAGACTTTGTTACTCTAAACATCCTTGTGAAGGGTCTCTGTCTTCAAGGTAACATTGCTGGAGCTGTGAAGTTGGTAGAAGATATGGAGAAGAAAGGGTATCAACCTGATGCATTTACTTGTGGAACGATACTAAATGCTGTGTGTAAGATTGGTAAGACTGATATGGCTATTGGGTTGCTTAGGAAATTGGAAGAAGGAGATTTTGAGCTTGATCTGATAGTGTATAGCACAATCATTGATAGTTTATGTAAGGATAGATCAGTAACTGAGGCTTTGAACCTTTTATCTGATATGTTGAGTAAATGCATTCAGCCGAACCTTGTCATTTACAATTCCTTAATTCAATGCCTATGCAATTTCAACCAGTGGAGAGAGGTTACTACTCTATTGAATGAGATGGCGTGAAGGAAGATCATGCCTGATGTGTATACCTTCAATATATTGGTGGACACACGTTGCAAAGAGGGAATGCTGACAGAGGCAAAAGAAGTTTTTGATGTGATGATTGAAAGAGGAATCAGGCCTAACACAATCACTTACAGTTCTCTAATTGATGGTTACTGTTTGCAAAACAAAATGGATGATGCAATCAAAACATTTAATATGATGGATGAGAGGGATTGTTCACCTGATGCGATTAGCTATAACATATTAATCAATGGATTTTGCAAAAATAAAAGAATTGATGAAGCAAGGAGTCTCTTTGATGAAATGGCCAACAAGGGAGTGGCTCCCGACATTGCGACTTATAACACTCTAATAGGTGGGTTTTGTCAAGTGAAGAGACACAAGGCTGCTCTAGAGCTATTCCATAAGATGCAGGCTTGTGGCCAACCTCCAGATCCCCAAACTTATGCTGTCTTGTTGGACGGCCTATGTAAGAATGGACAAGTTGTTGAGGCAATAAAAGTGTTTCTTGAGATGGAAGACAAAACGTTGGGCAACAATATTGTGATTTACAGCATTTTGATTGATGGTTTGTGTAATGCCGGGAATCTTACAGTTGCAAGAAAACTCTTTTATAGTCTACCTGCAAAAGGATTGCAACCCAATGTTCGAACTTACACCATAATGCTCAAAGGACTTTGCAAAGAAGGACTGCTAGAAGAAGCAAGTGAGATATTTGAGAAAATGGATAGGAGTGGTTGTTCACCTAACGATCGCACATATAACACAATAATCCAAGGGTTACTGCAACATAATGAGACATCAAAGGCAATTAAATATCTTGAAATAATGGTTGACAAGGGTTTTTCAGCAAATGCGACAGTTGCAAGCATGTTATTTGATTTGCTGTCATCTAATCAAGTAGATAAGAACATTCAAGAATTTCTCTAGAAGCTTGTGTGAAGGTTTTTTAGTTTCTCAAAATCAAGGACAAGTTTCATATTTTATCCATCACATGTCAATCTTTAAAAGATGTGTATCATTTCAGGAAAATTTTATAGTTTTTAAAGATGATTTTCTATTTCATTTATGTATGCATGATTGTTTGTACCTTTAACTGTTCTATCTTTTGTTGTGATTTCATTGTGCACTCATGTTGTTGCTTGGAAGTTAGAACCTATTTTCCTGGATAGTTGTTTCAAAATTTTTTCTTATTTAAGGTTAATGCTAAATATTGTTGCTCTAAAATCTGGCATTTTTTGTGTGGTTATACATCCCTTAGCCAGTGGAATTAATGATAATAAATGTTTCCTCCAATGAAATTAAGTTTTGGAGTTGCATTTATGCAAATTGAGTACCCCCCCCCCCCCTCCCTTTTTTCCCCCTCTTATAAGCCTTGTGGTGCTTTTGTGCAGTGGACTCAAGTCAAATTTTGTTAGTCTAGCTTAGTTGGTTTATCAACTCAAGGTGACAGCTGATAATTTTGTATGTGCTTCTCCTTGAATTGTCTAAGAGAGAAGCAACTTACGTTGTAGTGCAATACAAAATTAACTTCATGGTATAATCATTTTGACATTTACGATTTAAAGTAAATGAATTGAGTTGGAAACTCCTAACTTGCGACCATATAGCTGAAGAATAGTTCATTTGTTAGTGATTGATTACATTTCATGGACACCAAGAGCTGATTCTTTTGGAGCTTTTGTAATGTCATTTTGTTGTATGTAGATTGTGATTTCCTAGCCTAACTTAGGTTAGGTTTCTTAGTTTTAGTTAGTGATGTTATGCTTAAAGAAAACCAATCTTTTTGAAATACACAAGGTTAACTTAGTGATGTCATGTTTGGTCAAGTATAACATAGATAATCCCATAGGTCTTGTGAAATATACAACAAGGTTTATAAAAGTCGTGCCATAGGTTACTGCAAAATCATTATAATAAGATAATTATTATGTATGAGTGTTTTCTTGTTAGGTTGATTTGGTCTTTGACTTGTGATTTTGGGAATTCAGCTTGAGATAAAAGATGGGGTTCTCTTTCACCAAGTTTTTAGCTGGCCTTTTGCCAAGGAGATGCGTATTCTAATGGTGGGTCTTCATGCAGCGGGCAAGACTACCATTTTGTATGAGCTGAAATTGGGAGAGATTGGGACCACCCTTCCTACCATTGGTATTCTTTTGCTATATTGTTAACGTTGCTCTATTATATAATGTGCTGCTTGTTTGTAGTTATAGGTAGTTGGATTTTACAAATCCTTTTGTTGCTTAGAATTTTGCAGGTGACACTGATTTTCATAATAATTAATTAATATATCCAAACATTTGAAAATATATCTATAATAATTTATGATTAAAAAATATTTTTAACTTTTCTCTAGCTAAAATAGAAAGATAAATGCTCAGGTTAACTTTCCTTCAAATTATTTGGGTTGGATGAGTTTGTCATTAATCCAGGCTCAAGTTGTTGTCCTCAAGTAAATCATTCAGAACTTCGTTTATGGCGAAGGTATATACTTCTAGGAATGACTTGATTTGGGTGTCATTGGAGTTTCCAAGAAGAAGCAATTGAAGATTTGGCTCTAAAAATAAACTTAACTATTGTTGGGTACATCGGGGTAGATCCTCAAAAGGAATTATTGGATGAGAGAGCCATGAAGGAGAACTTTAGTCTCTATGGAGTTTGAAAGGAACTCAACCCAAAACTCAAACTGACTTGATGAATGAAGGCGGGACTGGAAAATTGGGATCTGACCAAGAGTGCTGAACATCACTTTGGTCCAGGATATCAGTGCTGAACGACACTAATGA
Organism: Castanea sativa; assembly: GCF_040712315.1. NCBI lineage: Eukaryota > Viridiplantae > Streptophyta > Magnoliopsida > Fagales > Fagaceae > Castanea > Castanea sativa. Next base: position 43,764,551 of record NC_134023.1, on the reverse strand, counting down.
CAATTTGACACAAAGGCTCTAACCTATAGTGTTGTGTGCCGATCAGCCTATCTTGTTTTGTTAAGCTCTGTATTCCTACAACACCTCCTTGATAGTTGCTAATATGTGTTGGCAAGTTGGGAACACTGTTTTGATGGCTGGAATTGGGTTCTCATGTATAGGGATAATTTGATCCATTTGGGAAGTTAGTTAGGATAAATAGTTGCATGGTTATTTAGCATATGCAAGGGATCAGTTTTTCAACATATAGAACAACTTGTATGAAGGCTTTTAGTCTTTCAACATCAGGTACTCGGTTTCATAATTTAATGCTTTGCTAGTCAATTTATAAGGAGTTTGTTTTCATGTATATTAGTAGTGAAGATGTGGAAAACCTCAATTGGTTCTATAAATTTGTGAGAGATCAATGCAGATCTCAAAGCTTTAGGAATGTTGGTAGTGCCTTAGGGTTGTTTGATCAATCGGTTCACATGTGCCTTTTTCCTTCCGTTTTGGATTTTAATCCCATGTTGCGTACCTGTTGGCATGGCAATTAAAGTTTTCTATCTAAGGAAATGAAATAGTAATATAGATGTACTACCTAAACACATTGTATCACTTTATTTCACTATGAATGTTGTGCTACGGAGATACTTAAATCAACAAAGATGGTAATGGTCATCAATTCTTAGGTGGATTTATGCTACATTTAGTTGCATGCATTCACTACTAGGTCTAGATTATAAGCATTGAAGTTTTAAATTTTTTTCACAAAAAATAGAACTCTTTGAGGACTTTTCAAGGTCACTTCTAAAACATTTGATCCATAAATGTGTTAATACTGTAGCAGGATGATGGCAGTAAAGTTACTATAACAAAAGTTTTAATATAAAATATATGGGGTTTGGATGATGATTGTTAATTCTACTAGAGGATCATCGAATGAGGACACTCATGCAACTTTATTACTTTATGCCAATATGCCTGCTAACTTTGGTAGCAGTTGCAATCCTACTGCACCTCGGAAAATGGTAAACCATTAAAGTGTAGTACGTATTCTATATACAACTCTATTGACATATCTTACAACATTTCATCTAGATCAAATTGTTTTATGTAGGATGGAAAAGCCTTCATTGGAGGGACCATATGGGTTTGTCCTCTGGTCTAAGCATTTCATTTCCTGTATTTATTTGAAATTTTTCTAATAATATTTGCAGTTAGTTTTATTGATTCCTAAATAATTATGAATTGGATGAATATAAATTCATTTGGTATAGTTGCTAAAGATGGTTTTGAGAGGTTCATTCTTTTTCTGTTTGATACAATGCTTCACATGCACCCTTTCCCTTCCCCTGTGGATTTTAATCAATTTTTGGGTGCCATTTCAAGAATGAAGCATTACTCTGTGGTCATTAATTTAGATAGAGATATGAAATCACTAGGAATTGCTCCCAATATCTTTGGCTAGAACAATAGCAGATGGCAGTGGTACCTTGGTTTCTAGGCTTGATTATGATGCAGTTGATCTGTTCCTTCATCCATTGTGGATTAACTTTCAATGTGTAGATACATTCAAATGCTTTTCATTGTTAGTTAACGCTCAGGTATTTTGTGTACAACTGACTCTCTCTCAATGGAATCATGCTTTTGCTTTGAAGCCCATTGGGAATTTGGTGAATGCTTAGGCTTTTAGCGTGCCAATCTTCATAAAGTAGTTGGTTACATCTCTATGATTAGGGATGTTTATAAAATTTTACATAAACAGAAAGTATGTCCTAAATGTGAGGAAAGTGTGTATTATACTGCACCAACAACAATTTTGTTATACTAGCACTTGCTTTTAGTACTTGAGCCCAGTGGTTGTTCTCAAGTACGTCCAGCATTCATATTCGTTAATTGAAGGTTGGCCTTTTTCGTTGTGTGCATTGTTATGCAAAGTTTTTGTTTTTGGTAAATGAGTAGACCTTTTTGTCATTTTGAAATATGGACAGAACTTAGATACAATTCCTTAGATGTTTTACCTAATGTTCCCTAATTAAATTCACTCATGTGGCTGGCTAATGGGCCACGTAGTTAAATTTATTTGTCTGCTGGAGAAGATACCAGCTTTTGTGTTGCTTGGTCAATGTAATTGCACGATTGATTTTAATTGGTGAACGGTGAACCTAACGTATCTAAGGAACAGAAGATATTGTACTGTAAGTTTTGCTCTTAAAACATTATGCATCTATATGGGAAGCTTAAGTAAATGCTGCCAAAGGTGATCACCTAGATAGAGCTAAGATGGGATAAAAATGCATCACTTTGGTCTCTTAAGGGCTTGAAGACGTGAACACCTGATATTGATGACCCACATTGTTGAAAACGTGACACTGACAACCGCTAATGGCTCATATTGTTTATCGGAGACAACTATTATTATATACTTTGTAAGATTCTCAATGTTTAATAAAGTATCTATAAATGGTTGGATTGGAGCATAATATAGCCTTGAGTCCTGAAAATGGTGCAGGTGTACATGGTTTGTGCACTAATTAGAGATATAATGCCACTAACATATATACCCATTGTACATCTTACTGCCAATAGCTCATTTTACTTAACTATCTCTCAGTTTTGTTTAAAATTTTCTTGTGCATGATAATATTGTTGGTTGAATGCCTAGGATGAGTTGAGGGAGGCTGTGCTGCTTGTATTTGTAAACAAGCAGGATCTTCAAAATGCCATGAATGCTGCTGAAATAAGTGATAAGCTTGGTCTTCATTCCCTCCGTCAACACCACTGGTATATTAACACACACACACACACACACACACACACACTCCCTCCCTCCCTCTCTCTCTCTCTCTCTCATGTTTTACCCTATGCATAGGAAATTTGGTATCCACTGATTGGGGCCATTACTTTGGGTTCTATTTCATGTATATTCAGAGCACATGTGCCACTTCAGGGGAATGGCTGTACGAGGGACTAGACTGGCTTTCCAACAATATTGCTAACAAGGTTAGGCTCTAGTGCTGCATGCAACATAAGTGAAAATCTTGGATATGGTTATCGGCTGGTTTATTAATATTTTCTATTTGGTTCTTGCAGGCTTAGGAGATTCGTAAATCTTCATTTACTTTTTTGGGCTGCAATCTCTGTCAAAGGGGATTTTGTCGGTATGTGGTGTTTATGCATTTTACATTTGATATTGTCTTGAGAATGTATCTGTTTGTTTAGATCATTGTTACAATATGATAGAAATTGACATTTGCCTTGTAGATTCTAATTAATTAATGATTCACAGTTCATAGATATGATTAAACCTTGCTTCTTTTGGGATACCCTTGCTTTTGGTTGACCTTCAATGGATATGGTTGTAATAAGTTCTCCTCCCCCTAATTCTCATTTATGATTAAAAGGTCAATTCTCCTATGTGGTGAAGTTGCATGGGTAGTTGAAGATCCATTGATGTTAATCTTTTGCGAGTTTCCAATCTCTTTGTTTGGAATAGTGGTAGTAAGTGGTACTTTAGTTTCTAGGGCTTGATTATGGGACAGTTGATTTGATCTTCTCTTCCATAATGGGTCCTCTTTCAATGCACAAGTACATTAAAAAAGCTGTTGAAATTTTAATCCATAACCATCAGGATTTTGGTTTAATGCTAAGGATTTTGGTGTTGAAGTCTTAATAGATTAACATGTGATTGGTTACATCTCAATAGCTAGGGGTCTTTATGAAATTTCAGATAAAAAGAATAGTATTCCAACTGTGGGGAGAGCATCTTGTATACAGCAACCACAACAACTTGTGAATATTTGCACTTGCTTTTAGTACTTGAGGCCAAGTAAATTTTGAATGCATCACATCTTGAGTTAGAGCTCTGATATTTGCACCACTTTGCTCAACAATACATTGCATTGTTGAGCAAAGGTGTTGAATTGGTGAACCAATATGCCATTCTGAAACATTGAGAAGGCCAGAAGGGTTACCCATTTTGAGTTCAGATATTTGCATCACTTGGTGTTGAAAGAGATTCATCTCTCATTATTGTCGCTAATGGCACATGAATTTGACCAATATCCAAGTTGATGGCCACGAAGTTTTTTTTTTTTGGCTGAAGGCCATGAAGTTTTGACCATCTGGTGTTGATGGCTCATATCATATTGTTGAACTTTTTGTTTTGTTTTATTACTTATTCTTTGTTCAGTGTAATATATTACTGTGAGACACTACGACTTATAATGACACCTATCCCATCTTTAGTTTCTAACAATTCCGCTAAACTACAATCAAGTATAACGACTCCACTAAATAAAACACAGCTAATTTACATTTAAAACCTTGATGTCTTTTATTTAAATCTTAAAATCTCAAAATACATTTTATTTAGCCGAGAGTATTGCAACTTAACTAGTTAGCACTACATTCTTTTTTTCATGGCAATTAGGAAAACATGATAAAAGGTTTAAATAAAATGTTTTTAAAATTTTTTATGTTTAAATGAAACATTTTGGAAGTTATAAGATTTAAATGAAACACGCTTAAATCAACTAAGTTGAAATTATATTAGGATCTTAGTATATTATATTTTCTATAAATAGTATAATAAATGATTTCTAAATTTCATATACAAATATAGTAATAATAAATGTCTATAAATAACTATAATTATTATCAAATTTCGATTTAGACAAGAAAAAAATAGAAGAGAGAAAAAATTCTATTATGTTAAATTCACTCACATGGTTGCATTGACCGATAAGCTACCACTTTTAATCTATTTATTATTGAAAGAAGATAACACATTTTGTATTGTATTAACCAATGCAATTACATAGATGAATTTAATTCAAGAACCTAAGGTATAGAATCCTAATAAATGTAAGGAATTATGTGTAATTTTGCTTCTAAAATATTATGCATTTGATGGGGAAGTTTTGTTGTACAATGATTGATTTAAAGAAAATTTGTTAGAAATTATTAGAACTTTGAAACAAATAAATAGTTGGCGAAAACTCCATTTTAGTCCTTACATTTTGAGGTCATATTCAATTTGGTCTTTACATTTTGGCAGTAATCAATTTAGTCCATGTTATTTTCAACTTGTAGTTAATTTGGTTCTTACAATTGACTCACTAATGCAAAATGCTTACATTGCAAACAGTGTGCATTGTTGACACATTTGAAGCCTATGTGGCAACGAAAAAAAAATTAAAATTTTTTTATTGTCGTTAAAATGTGCCATATTAACATTTAAATTCAATTAATTCAAAAAATAAAATAAAATTCTTAAGGACTAAAGATATCAAAACGTCACAGGCTTTCCAATTTGATCAATTGATCAAATACCCAGCAAATCCAAAGAATATCAAGAAGAAGAAAAAAATAATAATAGAAGCCTCTTAGTACGTTAAGGTTTGTGGATGGCAAGTTTCATTTAATTTTTCTTAGATTCTTAAGCTGTTACAGCCAAATTGTGTTGTAGATGTATTTTTCTGATAGGAAATTGGTAATATTCACTTACAATCCGCTAGACCCACTTAGCAAATCAAGGCGAATATTCAAAAATAGAAACTTTTGCACTCTCTAAACGCTCTAAGATTTGGGTTTAATTCAAAGAGATCGAACCAAGTTGAGGAGAGAATAAGTGAGAGGGGAAAGAAGAAGAGAAGCCACCACCAGTGGTGGCGGTGGCATGCAATGACAACATCAAAAGCCTAATTTACTTTGACACTATTAAAAACCTAAGCTATCTACTTAACACTATTTTATCAAAAGCCCAAGGTTATCAATACTTGACAAAATATTATATCATAATTATTTCACTTAAAAGTCCAATAATGAACAATACTTTAAGTTCTTAAACCTATTACTATAATATTACAAGCTCATGGAATTTATGACAATTATCTATTCTCAACCCATGGCAATTATCTTATAAAAGCCCATGGAAAGTTATGATTATCTTAAACCCATGACATTTGTTTATTTATACCATATTATAAACCCATGGAATTTATATAAGAACCCATGGTCACTATTTATCTTATACATTCTTAATATCTATTTTCAAAACTCATAATAATTATTCACTTTACTATGATTATCTATAGAAAACCCATGGTAATATCACAATATTCCACTATAGTGGTTTTTACTATATTTTATTTGAAACCCATGGATATTGCCACTATTTAAAACCCATGGTAAATATTATTCTTGAGAAATATTAGAGGTCATTATTTAAAAGCCCCAAAGAAACTATCATTTACAAAAATAATCCATAGCAAAAATTATAAGAAACTATACAAGTTGTTATTTAAAGCCCATGGAAATTAATACCCAAAACTTATCATAAATATTTATTAAAGCTCATGGATTCATTTTATTTTTACTAACAACTAAAACCCATGTGGAATAAAAATTCATGGCAATATATAGTAGATTTGTCCATTTTGTAGGGCTCACAATGAGAAAACAAAAGGATAGGCCCAAGTGGAGAGATCCACCAAATTAGAGGCCCATCAAAATACTAAATTACAACCATTTTCCATTTATGGCTTGAATAAAACTTACAAAATACACACTATATTTGAACAAAATAAATTAGCCAAACAAACTCCTTGAACCACCCATAAGGAAGAAAGAACAAAGACAAGCTCAAGATTAGTTTTTTGTGAATTTTTTTGTGAGCTCGTAAAGAGGAAGGTCCAATTAATCAGGGATTCATCATTCTGCAAAATAATAAGAAAATACAAAATAAGAAAAATCGTATCCTAATATAAAATTGAGTACAAATAAATATAATATAAATCATAAAGTCATCAAAAAACAAATTTTTAACAACTAAGTGTTCAATCTCAAAACTAAACACGATAACTTTACAAACCATGGCCTTGTCCCTTTCCTCCAAAAAATTTGTCATAAGATATCTCTCTTTAAAAAGGACAATATTCAATGTTGTCCACAATTCATATTTGTGTAGTTTGACTAAATTAAATTTCTTTGTGCTATATCCAACCAAGAACCATAAAGAAAGTTAGAGGGAGGAAGACTGATTTAATTGGGAAAAAAAAAATGAAGGCCTCTAGAAGAATTCAGTATCAATAGCAAGCATCGCCTCCAACTTAAACATTGATGACCTTTTTGTTTGGAATGTGGGCAATATAGAGGGATAGAAACAATAAAATATCTAACAATTCAGCACTCTCAATTACAGTGCTGAAATCATCATGCATGAAAATGTTTGTAGAGTGGTCTCACACCCTTGGCCTAAAAGATATCAGAGATTTTGGGTACACCATCATGAGGTCTCTCCTTAATGACAAAAGATAATAGATAGATAGATAGATGTAAGAGTTATCGTTAATGTTTAGGAAATTATCGAAATTGTAATGTCTACAATGCTAAAAAATCCAATTTGATTGAAGATTCTTATGTGTTATCTAGCTACCAACTCAAGTTCAAAAATAAACATATATTATATCCAAAATCAAGCTATGTCCAATATTATTCAACCTTCCTGCAAAAGACAAGAAATATGAGACTAAGCTATCCATCAAACCCCATTTGTTCTATAGATCAACATGCACAATTCCAATTCCCAATGTACATTCCCATTAACATTTTTCTCTTATAAGAGTGTTAGAATTGTGGAAAATTCACTGTTTCCTAATAGTTTAAGCTCTTGAGACAATCATTCATCAACAATCGATAGCTAAGTGATATCATTATGAATCTTTAGTACTAATTCACTACAACAATTGCACAAAAGGATATAAAGATAGAAATTCAGAGGTAGATTAGAAATAGAGAAGAAGACTGTCTATCTGAATAAATTCCCAAAATTGACACAACTCATTCCAAGAAAACTATTCAAATCAAAGAATGTGATAGTGAGTTTAAAATAATAAGCTGCAATTTGGCCCACTTGGGGGTTCCCTTGAAACAACACATTTTGGCGAGGTGTTAAAGCCGTTGAGGCTCTAAAAGAGCTGAACCTTTTTTAATGGAACATAACGACTGGTCATTCTTCTTCTTCTTCTTCTTCTTTAATTTTTTTTTTCCTTATTTGCTCTAACAAGCACTGCATACTTATTGGGTACAAAGGAATGACAACAATTAATTTTTTTTCAAAGCAATGAAGTTGAAAATTTTGAGACCTTATTTTCTTGTTATATAATTAAATAGATCCTCAAATTGACTATCCGTAAAGAGCCGGTTACATACTTCAAGTGTCTAATATCTACAAAATCAAGCTATTAGAACCAATTCTCAGAGCAAATTCTAAACTTCAATACCCATTAAAATTGTTTTAAGTTGGTTAGCTTGTAAAGTCAAATTTGCACTCTACTCTATTCATACCTTGTTAGGCTTAAATGTGGACTTCAAAATTATGAGGTGGCTTGTATATAAGCTAAATTTAAAGCACTAAGTGTGCATCATTGAAAAACTGTGACAATAAGCTCGGAGGGTGAATTGGTGAGGGAATCAGGAAATGAGCCTGAATTGGAAATCCCCACTTGACATTTAGCCTGAAACCAAAACCCACTGTGTTTGTTGGAACCAAAAGCGAAGAGAAATAGTATACACAGACACACACAAAATCAAACACTCAACTTTGATTAAAAATATTGATGAATTGATAATGGTGGTGATAAAAGAAAAATCAAACTTTACAAGAAAAAATGATGAAGAAGAAATTACACATGTTTTGAATCTACTACCATGTCAATCGAAATTTTAAGGAGAAAAAAATAGAGTAAATATATTAATAAAAATGCACACAGTCTTTACTCCAAAATTCAAGTTGTTATTCTTAACACGTAGAAATATAAACTAAAACAAAATACTAACAACGTCAACAATGGCATCATGAAACAATGGTATTGGTCCAATCATTGAAACAAGATACAAACACCATAGACAAATAAAAAAGATATAAATATAGTTTAAAATATCAATGAAACTTCGTGAAAAATAAATATTATGCAGTAAACAAAGGAAGAACCAAATTACCAATCAAAGTAAGATGCATATCCATAAACTGGCTTTGCAATGCCTTAGCTCTCCTTTGCCCTGTTCTTCCTCATTCATTGGGCCAATAATGTCCTCTTTTTTTCTTTTCTTTTTCTTTTTTCCATATATCAATATTCATGTGTCAAAAAAAAATCAAAGTTTATATATTATCCCAAAACAATAATAGTGGAACTAAAACAATTCCAAATATTATTATATGGTAAAATAAGCCAAACAAAGAACTATAAGTACCTGCTATGAATGAAGAAGTTATTAAAGTGTTCTTCCCATATGAATGGTGGTGTCTAGTGTGTTCCCAAAATCTGTTGGATTGAATAATCTACAAAAAAGAAAAGCAATGGAAGTCAAATAGAAAACCGTAGACATATGTTAGTAGAAAGAACATAAAGAAAAAATTTATTAGAAAAGAAAAAATAAATAATAGCAAAGTTATCATTCATTGCTTTGTTAAATCTCTCCCTAGAAAAAATATCTACCAATATCTATAAAGTAATCCTCAATTTGCAAATTAACAAAGCAAAACTCACAATTCACCAACATATCTAAAAAAAAGTAAAAAACCCTTCACAATTGATTGTGCTTCCAATCACTTTTTCTTCATTGTTTTTTATTCCTCAATACCCAAAAAGATGCTCAATTAAAATTATGAGAATATAATCCAACATGTAAAACCCAGAACATCGCCTAAAAAATCACAAACTTGGTCATCTATAAAAAATAAAAATAAATCTGAGTATTCCCAAATTCATCAAAAACATGAAATTTAAACTCTTATTCTGGCTTTAAATTTGGTTCTCTTCAGATAGTTTGAGGGACGAGATAACACATGTCTCCAACCTGTGAAAGAGAATATAGTTCAAAACACACAAACACCCAATTTCAACTCCCACTCATGACTAATGGGAGTTTAACGAAAAAACAAACTCAGATTCCAATTTAATGATTTAGTCGGTCCAAAATAAACAAGCGACGTTCGTATAAATAGAATAGAGAGACAAATGTGTTCTCAAAGTTTTCAAAACCACACCACATTCTCTGTTCCTTTTTTTTTTTTTGTGTGGATTTTCTCTCACTTTCTGTGCAATTTCTATTCTACTCTTTCTCTAAACTTTATAGTGCCGTACGATCCCAGTTCCAAACCTTCCAGGTGATTTTTTTGGATTCGGTTAACATATACTCTAAGGCCGTTAATCATCCATTTTAAGAAGTATTTTTAAAAAAATTGTCAAAATGTTTGATAACTTTTTTAATTTTCCATAAAAAAAACTTTCTAAAATGGTTCATTTACACATACTCTAAGGACATACATTAGTAAAACTCATTTTTTAGAGCGCGACCTTCATAGCTCCATGGGCATAAAGTGTATGTTTGGTAAAAATTAAAGTCAACTTATTTTACTATTTAGCTTATTTTTGCAACTATTCATGGGTCTCACAATACTAGTACTATTCATGAGTCACACTCTACTCTTTTAGCTCACTTTTACCTTTATCTACAATACTTTCAACAAAAAGTTTTCAGTTTTAGCAAAATAAGCGGATTCTAAAAAGAAAAACTAAAAAACCACAAACAATTCCCAATCCCAATCCAGGTCAATAACGTTGGGTTCTGCATTATGTTTCTCATCTACCTTCTTTTTTATTTTCCTTTTTTTTTTTCTTTCGTTTAATATGTTAAGAAAAACTTAATGGATGGAGTAATGAGATTAATTTAAGAAATATTTTTAAAAATCATTTATGAGGAAAAAGTTATTAATCTATTTGAAGATTTTTTATATTTGTCATAAAATTAGTGTCAAATTTTCTTAAAATGTTTAATTAACGGTTGCTCTAAGAAATAAGAATACACATTAACATGATCTTTTATATATATATATATATATATATATATATATATATATATATATATATATAGTAATGTTACACTTACAAATACAATTTTTTTTCCAAAACAAATTTCTATATTTCATCTTCTCAATTTTTTTTTTCAATATTTCTTAATTATTAAGTTGGTGAGTGGTGGACGGTACACAATTGACATTTATAAACATTTTTATTTTATTACCCATTATTGACTAATTTAAACATTGTGAAATTTATGGTTAAAAAAATTATGTTGGTAACATTAATTTTTTTTTTTTTTTTTTACAGGAATGTGGGTAACATTACTGAATGAGCAGATTGTGAAACCAAATTATGGGATTTCTATGGGCAAAAATCTGGAAGTTCTTGTTGTAATTCAGCTAATACTGATCTCTCTTTTCTTTTTGGATAAATAAGTTAATGTTGTGCTATTTTATGAAAAGTTTGGGGGCGTTCGATTTGTACTATGTGTGGAATATATGATCAATAAAATGCAAGTTGCAGGTTTGAGGCTTTGAAAGCCCATTGCTGGGGGGACAGGTGGAGTGTGGACTAAGCTGAGTCTCTTTTACTGGTATTTACCGCTGATGGGCCAAGGTAAAGTCTCATATGGAGGAGAAAATTGGAGCAGCTAGCTTCAGCCAGTTGTTTGATCAAAGGTGATGGCCATCCTTCAATGCAGAGTACAAGGCCTTGATCATAATTTGTGGCCTTGGATCCGAGTGTTTCTGGAATACAACCAATTTGGGGGAAGTGACTTGCTCCTAATTCCTAAATGTTGGGTGCATCAAAGGGCTACGTACAATGCTCCCGGAGTATGTACATATTTCCCGTGTCATAGCACTGTGTGGGTCCAGCCCACTTGCTTGCCACATTTGTCGAAGCTCATTTAATGATCTTGTCTCCCAAGCCTTTTGTAACAAGTTAGACTTCTCTTAATGAAAAGCGATGTCAAGCATGTCTCAGAATGAAGAAAGAAAGAGAGCTAAAGCATTGAGGCCATTCGGCCATTTTTTGGTGTGAGAGTTAGTGCCCGTTTGGTTGGGCTTTTAGGACCCAAAACGTAGCTTTTTCATAAAGTTGGCAGTGGCTGGGCGTTTGGTGAAGCCTAAACGCAAATTTTAGATAAAAGTTGTGTTTTAAGGCAAAGGCAAAAACGCTGATTTCTGAAATGGTGGTCTGAAGGTCCATATCTCAAACGCGCATCAACGTTTTCAGCTCAACGGATAGCTGAGACCTAAAATTACCGAATCACCCTCTCATCTCATCTCTCTGCTTCGCTGAAATTTCTGTGTAATAATTCCTCTCATCTCTTCTCTACTCTGCCTTCTCCGTGCTGCTACCGATCTCCCTATGGTAAGTCATCTGTGACTTCTTCTTCTTCTTCCTCTTCTTCTTCGTCCTCTTCTTCTTCTTCCTCTTCTTCTTCGTCCTCTTCTTCTTCTTCCTCTTCTGCTTTCTTCGTTTTCTCTGATCTGTAATTTTTTTGTTTTAATTTTTTTTTTCTGATCTGAGACAGGAATCTTGAAGGTACGCATTTGATCAAAAAGGCACCAAGCAAGACTGATCTGCTACCAAAATCCACCAAGTACCAACAGTGATCCGAATTTTTTTTTTTTTTTTTAAGATCTGAAACAGGGTGTATTTGATCTAATTTATTTGTACCTTTTTGAGTTTTTGAGGGTTTGGAGATTTAATGATGACCCATTTGGTTCTTTAGTTGATTGGGTTTTGAAATTTGTTTGTTGATTGGGTGTATTTGATCTAACTTTGTTTGTTTGTTTCAGTTCTTTAGTTGATAGTGTGTTCGGCCAAAATGAAATAAAGCCCCATTTGTTTCGGATTTAGAAATTGTTGCAAATGGTTTTGAAATAAAGCCCCATTTGTTTGTTTGGCCAAAATGAAACCATATTATGATTTGTTATAATATTTGAGTTTGTTATAATATTATGAAACCATATTATGATTTGTTGGTTTGTATTGCATTTAGGGGAATTATCATTGTGAAGTTACGTTGTGTGGGAAAAAAATTTTTAGATCTGATTAGCCTTGGTTCCAAATTTCTCACAGGAAGAAGAAGAAAGCTTCGCCCGCTCGATGGGTCATGCTCCAGCTAGGCTAGGCTCGATGCTGCATATTATGATTTGTTATAATATTTGAGTTTGTTATAATATTATGAAACCATATTATGATTTGTTGGTTTGTATTGCATTTAGGGGAATTATCATTGTGAAGTTACGTTGTGTGGGAAAAAATATTTTAGATCTGATTAGCCTTGGTTCCAAATTTCCGCCCAAGAAGAAGAAGGAAGCAGCCGCATCACGTCAAGAAAAGAAGAAACCGATGCCGTCGCCGCCGATGGGTCATGCAAATTCTATTTGGGGGGGTAATAATTAGTAGTTGTATTTTTTTTTTTTGTATAATATCATGTAGTACAATTTATATTTGGATTATTGATATGTATTTTATATCTTTTTACATTTTTATATAGCACAATTTAAACTTGGATTATTGGTGTATATTTTATCATCTTTTTACATTTTCATTTTGTGCTTCATGATGATGAAAATTGTTTAGATTTAATTAATATTAATAAGAAGTCATTAATGGTAATAACAAATAATTATGCCACTAAAAAAGAATAATTGCCCAAACATTATTAAAATAATACCAATAATATAAATTTATTATTATTATTATTATTTAGTAAGTATATGAAGTAGTTGAATTATAAGTATGAAATAAACTCCCTTATATATACGTTGTCCTTTTTGGTAATTTGTCCCTCAAACTGCAACTTTTATAGTTTTAGCCAAACACTCAGCTTTTTCAAAAAGCACTTTTTAACAGCTTTTACCAAACACTCAGCTTTTTGAAAAATCACTTTTTCATTATGCACTTTTTCAAAACTCAACTTTTTCATTATGCACTTTTTTAAAAAGCCTAACCAAACTCACCCTTAAAGTCGCAGACAATGAGAGAGACACAGACACAAAGAGAGCGTCATGAGAGGTGCAGTCAGAAAGAAATAGAGAGAAAACACCGTGACAGTAAGTGAGAGTAAAAATAAAAAAAAAGACATTTTTTTTGCTCAAGTTACGCACAGTGGTTGAGCTAAGATTTCAGTTTAGGGGAGGAAAGATTGAAAAGCAATATTATTAATAAAATTAATCTAAAAACATTAATTGATAATAATAACAAAATAAATAGACAATTGTAACTACAAGTATATGTTTCATATTATTAAAACAAAAGAACAAAATAATCAATCATAGTTACTAACAATCAAAGTGGGAAATTAATTTAAATACATAAAATTTAGACATAATTTGATTACTTAAAAAAAATTTAAAAAAATAAATCAATCTACAAAAGTTAATTATAGAACCTACTAATTGAATTGTCATACAATAATGCATTCGCAACTTTTTCACAATAAATTTTACAATAATTAAAATAGTGGACTGTGAGTTGTGAAGGAAATAAATGAGGAATGATATGTCCACAACATTTTCACAACATTTTTATAACAAATCCTAAATGGCAGGTTGTTACTGGTTGTTATTGTTAGGGTAAAAAAATAATCTTAGTGTTAGGTTCAAATTTGAACCAATAACAACTAATCACCTATGATTTGTTGTGAAAATATTGTAAAAATATTGTGGACGTAGCTCCTCTCAAAAATAAAGCGGTGGGTTCATCAATGTAAGTTATTCACCTATCACGGTGAACTATTTTTGCAATTGTGAAATTTATTGTAAAAAAAGTAGTGTTTAGCAGGCTTAACAAACCCGAAGGCCCCATCCAACCTTACTCGGTTGACGTGAATTGTGTTGAATTAATTTTTAGATCTTTTATGGGCTGGGCTGAAATGAAGATTTCTTAACCTTGGGTTCAAAAATACCTAAATTTGACCCAATCCAATCGGTGCACAACCTTAGATGCAACCGTGTTGAAACACAAACTTTACTAATGTATGTTTTGAAAGGCCCTTCTTTTCCTAATGCTCCAGTCCTTCGGCTTGTTGCTAATCTTTTGTTAGAAGCCAGGTTCTTCAACGAACCCAGTACCTTCCTCTTCTTTTAGCTGGGTTCCAGGAGAGCCAATAAGGCTGCTTATGAGCTTGGCTGTTAGTCCCTCTCTAATAGAGTTTTTGGGTTCTTTGGTTCCTCTTGCTGTTGTGAATGTTATTTTGGAGTATGCTCTCTTTGTATCTTAGTTTTTTGTCTCAAAAAATTTTTTCTTCCCAGAAAAAAAAAGGTAGGCATAATTATATATATTTATTTGTTTTGGAATTCTTTAGTAATTAACTAATATATATATATATATAAACACCATGGACCGACCACCTTTTCCAACCAAATAGCAAGTGATCACTTAATAATGAAAACTTAATTTAGTTTAATGATGGGATTCAGATCCTCTAGATTTCCTAGAATGTTGTTAGTGGAATGCTGATATAGCAGAATTTAAACCATTAAATCATTAGAGTAGTAAGGATTTAAGAAAATCTACTGATAGACTACTTAATAAATCTAGATGATCTGAATCCCATTATTAAACTAAATTAAATTTTCAAATTTGGATCATTTTCTTATTCCAACTTGTAAACAAGTCACTTAATTAACTAATTATTTTCTTATATATAATAATACCATGATTAAAATTTTTGCATTCTCAAATTTATGCTAATAACTAATAACGAGATTATAGTTAAAATTATATTATTTGAGTTAATTAAAAATAATAGTTTATGTTTATAAACTTATAAAATTATACTCACCAACCTTTTCTTGTTAAAAAGTATATATAAATTTTACTACGAAATGAAATATACATACATACATACATACATATATATATATACATATATTATAATACCTAAATTTAGCTTCATGTTCGCGAGCATGTTTGCAAGTAGATTATTTTGTTTGAGCTTGACTTACTTGCCAGATAAATGAACATAAACAAGTCTTTTCTTAAGTCAAGCTTGACTTGTTCATAAAAAACTCGGTCCATTTATAGGTTTACCCTCAAGGGAGTACTCCATATAGGTCTTATGTGTGAGTGGGATCGGGCCTAGACATACAGAAGAATAGTTAAGTATTTGAAGAGTTCTAGACACCCACATTAAGGGGGAAAGGGGGAGGGATCCCTCATTGTAATTCCTTGGTACGTGTGGTATGGTGGCCTATATACATTTGGGAGAAAAGTTAACTGTTTAAAGAGTTCTGGACACCTACATTATGGGACTAAAACATCAAGATTTATAAATATGTTTGGTAAACAACAATCATATGAACAAACTCGTCATACCCTGCTGAGTTATCAATTTATGATAGGAGTGAGATTACTTTCACATGAACTTATCATTGAAACTATTTTTATCATAGGCAAAACTTAGGTACAGTACTTAGGTGTTATTCTTTAGGTTCTCCTCTTATGATTCTGCCATGTGGATTTTTTTTCGTGAGTGAAAATGTAGTTTTTAGTTAAGTAGCCATATAGTCAAATCCTAAGAGAGGAACTTAAGAAGCAGCACCTAAAGTATTGTACTAGGTTTTGTCCTTCTATTGTACACCAATAACAGCACATTAATTGGTGGTGAAATTAGGCATGTCCCTAGATTAGAAAAAAAGTGCCCTTCGAATTCTTTCAATGCCATCAATTGTCTTCTTTTAGTTCAGGGGCATCAAACACGAGCGGCGAGTGGCTTATTTGCATTACAAAGGTCCGGACAATTTTATTGGGGGGTGATGAGTTTTCTAATTGAACTGATGGTTCTGTCCAGTTCTCGTAACACTAGGTAGCACCTCAGTCAATTTGCTAATTGTTCTCTTGGTCTTAGAAAAGTTCATTGACTGCTTGAAAGTTCTAAAACTTGGAGAATGTGATACAATGGAGTTTTAATGAGAACTTTCAGCCAGGTAGTTTAAGCCTGTCAAATATCAAATATCAGCCAATCAAGATGAACCCATAAGAGTCCAAACTGCAACAAGTAGCATAAACAGCAGAAGCTCACCATATAAGAAACAAGTAAAACAAAAAGGCCAGACTTAGAAGTTCCATGATCCAAAAACAGAGGAAGGAATACGCCACTTGAAATACTAGTTCTTAGGATTTCTATGATCGAAAGTTTATGCCAACTCATCTTAAATAAGGGGGAAAAAAACACATTTGCCTCTTAAGGGGAAATCTAAAAGAAACATTTTCAATTCCCAAACAAAAATTATCAGAGTATTCTTGCTAATTACAATAGTGTCATCATTCTGGGGTGGCCTCTTTGACAGCAAGTGGTTCATACCACCTAGGACCAAACCCAGCCGCTTTCCTTGCCTCCACGTTAAAAGGTGGTTTCAATGGTCCCCTGAAGTGTGTTCTCACTATTGAGTGAAACTTCTGAATTACTTCATTTTCAATCTCCATTGTTCCATTTTCTCCTGCCCCACCTTGAGGTGCCAAGCTGTCCTGATCCCGAGCAGGATTACTATCCCTCAGGCAAATATATTTAAACCATTTAACCCCAGCAGCACAATGGGTAATCTCCTCTGGGTAAACCACACTCTCCAGTAATTCTGCTGTCTCATTATCACCTCCATTGCGAAAACGAGAAATGGTTGTGGGCAGCACGTCAAGTCCTCTGGCCTGTGTTCAAACTGAAAAGGGTTATGATTATGGAAACATCATTCACTGATGGAATGTTTGGACACCATACTGAAAGGGTGTATCAGAAAAATGAGCCCTCTACATGAAAACTGCATGAAAGAATACCCATCATTTGCAGAAATTCAAGAAAATGGAGCCATCTTCACAAATGATAGGACTCAATTCATCTCGACAAATGGATGCCCATCATTTGCATGATTTGAACTATGGTTCCATTCTCTTCAATTCCTGCAATCTAGATGGATTTTTACCAACAGATGCTATTACAACATGTATGAAGAAAATCTATTTCCATTTATTTCAAATAGCAAGTCCAATAGCTGGCTTCATTAGAAATTCAGGGCAAGTTTGGTATAAAAGAATAGATCTTGTAATAAAATAACTATATTTCACTTAAACTAAGGAATAGCTATTAGAATAACTATTCTTTCCCAAAAGGTTGGTAATAGCTATTTCTTAACTTATTAGAGCATTTCCAGCAGATTCTCCAAATTTTTGTACTGTTTGAAGAATGAATAGTGACTTTTACCTTTTAGCTACCCATTTTTTCAAATACATTTTCCAACAGATTCTCTATCCCATTATCTATCACATCTAAATATCATTTCTTCATTCATTATTTATTCTTTTTTTTAACAACTACACATATTCCAACATTTTTTTATTCAATACCTGATTATTATAATAGAAAAAAAATTTGAAGGATGTACAGTAGCCCATCAGATTTGATGAGCTACTGTTCATGAGCCAAAAAAAAAATTAGAGTTTAGAGAATCTATTAGAGACCTTTTTTTGGTCTCATTCTCTATTATAGAGAATATTTTGTCTTTAGCTACACCATTGGAGATGCTCTAATAGTTCTAAAAAATAAAGATCCCAAAAAACCGCTATTAGCTTTCAGTCTCCTCAGATCTATCGCTATCTAAAATGTGGTACTATCTACAATATATTACTCTAATAATTTGACAGCATAATGGAATCCAACCTTGATAGTTAATTAGTATCTTATCCTCATGGCTTTATTTGAGTGGGTGCGTTTTAGAATCACATTTAGGCAACAAAGTGGCACCATCTAAAATCTGTTGCTAATAATTTGGCAGCAAAGTGGAATCTCGTCTTGATAGTTAATCAGTATCTTATCCTCCTGGCTCCATTCGTGCTCCATGGAAATTTAGGTCCCAAGCTATCCATCATTAGAGGAGAATGTAGCACATCAGATTTTGAACACTCTTGAGTCAAATTGAAAACAAAGTAGGAGGAAAGTTCAATACTGACCAGATTAGGTTTTCTATGGGTTTAAAAGCGCATTTGAATACTCATTGTAGGTCTTTTTATGATCTTTTACACCTATGTGATGTAGTATCCATATTTCTTCCCTAGCAAGATGCCAAAAATTAAAATAATGGTTGTTTTTTTTAGTGTTTTTTTTTTTTTCAATATGTTAGTGGTATATATTGCATGAGTACATATTGTCATTTATTAATTATATGTGATCCCTGCTCAGTGATGAAGTCATAGACTCATAGCTTTTATTTTTATTTTCCAAGTAAAATAATTATATAACCCTTTATATATGGTCAGTGACAAAGCCAAATTTGTTTTTTGTGAAAGAATAATATAACCCTTAAGTCCAGGTCTTTGCATCTTCATTAAATATGGTAGATGGAAACTCTGTAAGAGAACCTAAGAGTTTGCTCAAACAATAATAATTCTTGATCTATTCCAGTGTCATTACCAAACAGTTGAACAGAATAATTATTGCATTCCAACTTCTTGTATTCCTAGTAAGTTCTGATTCCTCCTCATCTTCCCAGGTAATCACCATTACAGCTAATCAAACGTGCCCTAAATTTGTGATGATCTACTTACCTATATATATAAAAAATCAATTCCCACCCCAAACCTACCAACCTGAGAAAACTAGATTTTTGTTTTTTATCAAACCTGAGAACACTAGATTATTCCAATGAAAGACTGCTAGACCCCACCAGGTCACAATTGCAGAAATATACATACTATATTTTAATTAATTTATTGAAAAGTGTGTCCGTTTGAAATTCGTAATCAGTTATTTGATGACTCCATGGACCATGTTGGTCCATTCAAAACAAGAAAGTTTTTAAGGAAAAAGCACCTCATGGACACAATGCTCAACTGCAAGGCGTGCAAGGAGATCATTTGAAGTAGCAATGGCAGAGTCCCAAAGGCCATCATGAGCCGGTAATGCTCCATAAGAAGAACTTATCTCCTCTAGCCGTGCCGCAAGGAGAGTGAAGTGCCGGCCCTCATCTTGAGCCACCTTTACAAAATCGGTAAAGAACTCCCTTGGCATTGCCTCTTGCTTACCAAAACGAGCAATTATATCCTACAAGAATCCAAAAGTACACGATAGATAGATGGAAGGCCATACATGAGATGCATAGAACAAGAAATTAATGCATCCAAAAAAGAATAGATGAAGCACATGAACAAGTATATGAATAACTAATGCATGCTTGCTTCACATTTGGAATCAGTTCTTCGTTTTCGAAAGTAGGAAATAAAAAATAATGCAAAAGAGAAAAAAAGAATAAGCTATTTTAATGTATTTTAAGAAACTAAGTTCGGAAAGCTTCTTCTAAATATAATATTCTGCAGTAATGCTCTTCAGGATTATTACAAAAAAAAATTAATACAAGAAGTGTTACATGAAAGAATCCCTAATAAAATATACCTATCAAAAAAGAATTCCTAATAAAATACATACATAAGATCCCTAAACTTCTAGAATTTTTTTTTTTTAATAAATAATAGAATTTTATTGAGATGAGGAGATATATCATGTACATAGGATGCGTACAAAACAATGTCCCAACAAAGAATTACAAGAAAAAGAGAAGTCTAAGTCTATAATAGAATACATATCAATATCTCCAAGGATTCTAGACCATCGAAACAACAATCTCACAAACTTATTTTTCAGCTCCAAAACTGATCCCTCCACATCATAAAAATTGTTCACTCCCTCCATATGACCCACATTAAGCATAGGGGAACAATATTTTATACTGAAGATCTTTGTTTCTCAAACCAATTTCTCCATTCAAAAACCAGATCCACTACACTCTTTGGCATTGCCTACTGACAGACATAGAAAAGACAAAAAAAGAAAAAGAAAAACCACAATTCATAGGCTACCACATAGTGGATCAATAATAAATGATTCACATTTTTTCACTAACTCTGCGTATACAACACTAGTCTACCAAAATGATACCTCTCTTGTTAAGGTTGTCACAATATAAGTTTTTCCCCATGCTGCTATGCAAACACAAAAAAAAATCCAGCTTTTTCCAATAACTTATTACACCAGATACTCTTCCTTTGGGAAACTGGCATCACTGTATCCTCCTAGAGTCTTGTAATAAGAACAAATCAAATTTGCCATTACTCTTCAATCTCCACTTCAAGCAATCAAATCCAATGGTCCAAGAGGCACCCTTTTCATTCACAAGCTCCAACAAAGAATGAATACAAGAATCCTTATCTGCTACATCACACACACATACATACACATATATATATATATATATACACGTGCACCAATAAGTCTTCAACCCATGACCTCACCCTCCCCTTAAAACTTTTAAAGTCAGGAGCTAGTTTGTCGACTAGAATTAAGTGCAAGTATGGAAATAGTTCTTCTAATGAATATATACACACACACACACACACACGTGTACCAATAAGTCTTCAACTCGTGACGTCACCCTCCCCTTAAAACTTATAAAGTCAGGTGCTAGTTTATCCACTACAATTAAGTACAAGTATGGAAATAGTTCTTCTAATAAATGATTTATTACACACCATGTATGATGTACCATGCCATAATCCCTCAAAATTATAGAATTAATGAATGGAAAAACTGGTAAAAGGTTACCAATGTATGTATACTTTATTTCATATTAGATGGTCTAAATTAGTACCACAAAAAATGGTAAAATAGAACCAATCAATGTGTATGACTAAAAACAAAGATAAAAACAAACATGATTCAAATAAAAACAAAACAAAAGGGGGGTAGGGGGGGGGGGGGGGGGTGTTTGAAAAACAATATAGATATCATCCTTGTCCTTCTCATCATTAGTTTATTCCTTAATTTAATAAGAAAATTTATCATTCAACCAACTGAAAAGTACAAGAAGTTTCATAAATTAGTCTTCTTCTTTATTATATTATAAGTGACCCTTTAAAGTGGAACCCATTCTCTGTGTTTCCCTATTCATTCAGTTCCTGTTTAGTCCCACATTGGTTTTTGGAATTTGTTCCTATTTTCTACATCAAAATAGTACCCAAGACAAGTCAATAGCCCAGCTCTCAGTGTGCACCAGGCTATGCACGATTGCCTGTCTACTCTGCAAGCTACCTGCTTTTCCCAGCTTCGGCATTAGACTCGGCGACACCAACTTAACCTGCACCCAAAAAAAAACAAAACACAAAAAAGTTTCATTGAGGCATTTCATCGAACAGTTGGAATGCAAAGTAGCAAATGGGCATTGAAATAGAAAAAAATGTACGTTGGCGAGCCTGGCGGGGCGGTCTGGCACGGGCAGGTCCAGGGAAGGGTCGTAGGGCTGAGTGATTGTCCCTTGTAGCCATTGGGATGCCACAGAGTCGCCGAGTCGAGCCTTCTCGTATGGGTCGGCTGTGTTCAGCACTCGTAATGCTGCTTTCACTAATGTCTCCTCACCATCTTGCTGCTGTGGGCTCATGTTTTGCTTTTCTGTTTGCTCTCTTTTTTTCTTTCTTTTCTGCTTTGCAATTAGTAATAGATTCCAAAAACAAAATGATGAGCTATCAGCATTTCACCTTTTAGATACACAAATAGTAAAATAACATTAATTTTCAAACAATATAATTAATAGTTAAGGTTTACAAACTATATTTTTTACTAGCATCTCGAGTCTAAAAAACTCGATTTTGAGGCTATAAATCGAGTCTTTGATAGTCGATTTTTATAGTCTAATTCTATCTGATGTGGCATTTTTTCACGTGGCGACTACTTGAAAATCGAGTCTCTAAGACTCGATTTACATCCTAAATCTTCCCTCTTTTCCTTCTTATTTTTTCTACGTTTCACATCTCTCTTCTCTTTACATCTCCATCTGTTCCTTTCTTCCTCCCTACCTCTTCATCTTTTCCTTTCTTCCTCCTCCACATTGATCTGCCGTCGAACCAGGCTGACCCAGGCCGCCGCGCAACCCAGGCCGCGTCGCGCCCAGGCAGCACGCGACCCAGGCCGCGTCGCGCCCAGGTCGCGCGACCTGGGCGTGCCGCGGCCTGGGCGCGACACGACCTGGATCTGGGGGATCGCGGCCTAGATCTGGGCTTGCGCTGGTTTTTTTTTTTTTGTGGTGAGTTTTGCTCAGTCATGGTGGATGGATTTAATATTTTTTTGCTTTGTAAATCGAGTCTTAGACACTCGATTTCCAGGTAGATTCCACATGGAAAAAATGCCACATCATACATTAAAAATCGACCCTCAAAAACTCGATTTTTAGACCCAAAATCGAGCCTCTAATCCTCGAGATGCTAGTAAAAAATATAGTTTGTAAATCGAAACTGATAATTATATAGTTAAAAAGTTATGCCTAATTTACTATTTTCGCCCCTTTTAGAAACGAAATGCCTTTGTTTAATAATTTAGAGGTAACAGATTGATAATTTGTGTCAAGATGTCCTATCACTCCTTTTTCTTTTTCTTTTTCTTTTTTTTTTCTTTTTTTGGATAATTTTGAAATTATTATAGAAAATAGAGGATTTAAAATTTAGACGTAAATTAAGCTACAAAACTTTTGACCGGATATAACTAATTTGAAAGTGTTTTAAATTGGTTGGTAATTAGTATGACATATAGGGTTTAACTTTCCCTTCGCTCATTGTAATTATCAAATTATAAAATAATAAAAAAAGTGAACTAAATTGAAGATTTCGTAATATGACAAAAAATTCTTTCCATTTCTTAGTTCTATATATATGACGTTCAAAATTTGTGTTACATAAAAAATAATCTCTATTTATATGCATAGGGCCATTTGAGTTTATTATGAGTTAAGTAGATTAGCATTGAATTGGTTTGACTATTAATTGTGTCAAATTAGGTCAACTTGTTTTAACACGAAATCATTTAAGCTAAACACTAATTCCTAGAGGTTTCCCATGGGTTGGGTTCGGTTGGATTTATACTCTACTCTTCACTCAACCTACCTTGTTTAGGTGGGATAATCAAGAAACTGCCATTGAGCGCTGAGTCTAAGTTATTCGACTACTAGTAGGCCTCTAGTAATCAGTCGGATATGGTCAATTTCATCAGTTGGTTTGTTAAAGACAAAGACAAGAACATGATGGCAAGGGGCAGGGAGAGAGGTGAAGATCTTAACCTGTAAAGACCATATCTATACTTTTTTTTATTTTTCTATTCATGACGATCTCAGCGTTTCACAACCAAATATGGTTTTTTCTTTAAGACTACAGCCTCTTATGGCCAAATCTGGTACTTCTTGCTAAGGAGGTAGTTGGTGACAATAGATCTCCGACAAAGAATGAATACGTTTAAGCAATCAGTTGATATTCAATTTGCCACCAACTCCACTTGCTATTCAATTGAAAAAGGTTGGGTTTTAAGACATGTAACTTGTTGTCAATCAAAGGAGTTGAGAAAATCAATCATGAAGTTGAGGGGTTTGGGTTGATTAGTTTGGTCGAGTTTCATGGGTTGTTGGACACCCCAACTAATCCCCAAAAAAGTGTGGTGATCAATAGATGTGTCAAACATAACCACCCTTACTATTTGTTTCGGTGTTTGGTTTCAGTGTATTAAAAAACTCAACTTAACGATATATAATCCATCTTAAAAACAAAAGGCCATGAGCCCATATAAATTTTATATAGATCTTAAACTTGGCTTGGATTCGAAACATGTTATGATCCAATAAATTTAGTGCATTAGAACACTAGATTTAGAGTAGTTCTAATATCACAACTTTTGTCATAATTATCTTACGTGTCAAATTGTTATTGGCTGCCTGTTACTTTTACATAAATCCACCACTTTTTCTCTACTATTTACAGCCTGTCACGTGAACAATTGTAAAACAAGTTATGTCATTTGACGTGATCTTACCATTTTTCCTGGATCCAACCTTTGCCCATTCAAATTCTTTTTTTTGGGGGAGAAAAATCTACAAATTAGAGGCCTAGGCCCAGGCCCAACACCGGTTCATTCTAATGCAATGCAATTGCAAACTATACTTATTCCAGTTCCTCCGCCAGTGAGCTGACAAACTCAGGGATGAGTTCCCAAGTAGTGGGGCTCCCAAATCGGAGCGAGTCGAGTCAGCAAAAGCTGTACGAGTTCGCAAAAATGGCGCTGATAAAGATATTCGCGCACCCATATGCGACTCTTTGTGACTTGTATTGCTGTGGAGGAGGAGGATTTGGCCTCGACAACGATGCCCAAATTGGTCACTACATCGGAATCGATGTATCTTCGACTGGAATAGCCCAATTAAGAGAAGCCTGGGAGAGCCTGATTCAGAAGAAGCCTTACCCTTCTGAATTCTTTCACTTTGATCCTTGCTTGGTCTGTCTTCTTCTTCTTCTTCTTCTCTCTTTCTCTTTCTCTTTTGCTATTTAGTTTTGGTTATTGGGTTTTAGTGTTTGTTGTTGGCTTTGCGAAGCTTATTTATTCTTATAAAGTCAGTGTTTTGCATAGTGGGAGCTTTGTTTATTGAGTATACAACTTCTGGGTCTGTTCAAGTTTGGATTTTGGCTTGTGGGTTTTGGAGGATAATGTGACTAAGATGATCAGATATCTTGTTGTGACAAGTTTTGTACTTTATTGTATTTCATGAAATGGAACAACATAGGCTAACAAGGGTCACAGGTGGTTTTTTCTTTTTTGTAAACTGACCAGTTTTGATATAGATACTAATGTATGATTCATAAACTTTGTTGTCTTCAGTCTGCTATCTGTGCTTCAGTTCAATTTAGTTTTCTGGTTTCCTGTATATAATAACTCGCATTCATGTTGAACACCAAAGCGCATTTCTATGCCTATGATTCACATGGCTTAAAAGCTGATTTGTCAACGTCAAATTATCGATCACCAGATTTAAAATTAAATGTTGTATGTGATTCTAGTCCCTCAATGCAGGTGCCTTGACTATACTTCTCAAATTTTGATCCAGGTGGGTGTCTAGTTATCTTGATAGGTGTTGTTATGCATTAGGAATTTTGTACCTAATCGGCAGAACCTACCAATATTTTAGTTTGTGCCCCGCCGATTTCTGTGTTACTTCCTGGTTGGGGGTTGTTGAAGCGTTTTGGGGCCATTGAAGAACATTTACATGTAGTACATGTTTTTAGTAAGCAATTCGAAGTAGATCTTTAAGGTAAAAAGGTTGACCTTAAAACTTACTCACTCCAGCTTTTGAGTGCTTTTGTACATACGTAAAAGGCTTAAGACAATTATTTCGGTGACAGGGTTCTGTCACAAGACTTGGGATAATGATCCTCGTACCTTGGAAATAGTTACTTTTTGGATTTCAGCTGTCAGCCTATGTGCAATTTATGCTGTGCCATTTGCTAGCTAAAATTATAGTAATGATTATACGCTTAATCCACCAGTTGGGCTATACCACTCTAGTGGTTCTGAGTGGTCTCAGGTTCGATCTTGCTTGGGTGCATGAGTTGCTTTAAACCCCCCCCCCCCCCCCTCCCCCAAAGTAAATATTATCCACTTAATCTACTAATATAATTAAATGATGATAATACAAATTGTTCATTTTGCTACTCTTGAGAGTGTAATTTAAAAAAATAAATAAATAAAAAAAGGAGGGTGGGGGGGTTACTTTCAAGTTTGCCTCTAGAATAATGGTAGTGAGTGAGACATCTTCTGGTACCTTAATTGTCACTATGCAAAGATTTTAAATAGGTGTACCACATGATGATTTCAGAAATATGAATGCAGTTAAGGTGGCCTTGCAATTGCCTAGGAGATTAACTAATGAGCTTAACCCATTGCATAGGTTGAAGTCATTTTGACAATGTTGAACCTCATTTTTTAAAGGACTTTCCATCTGCTCCAGAAGCCTTTATTCATTGCTTTTAAAGGGGTTCAGAATCATTTCTTTTTTTGCCTCCTTTTCTACATGTCCTGAAAACTCTTGTCACATTTGATTTAAAAATACCCTCTGACTTTGGTCTTAATTGGGATCTTGCAGTTTGTGACAAGTTTCTGTATTATTTAGTGACTTATGCTTTACTTAATTCAACCTCATATGGGGATAAAAGATCCTTTTTTCTAAGAATTTTTTATAGTTTCTTCTTAAGTGGTCATTTGTTTTTGATAGGTAATAAGAATAATATTAATCAAGATGAAGAAAAATATAGAATGAAAATACAAGGTGTTCATGATGGTGAACACAAGAAAAAACAACAAACAACAACAAAGAAAATAGAACTTAAAGTTGTCTTTGTCGCATTGGATCCATCAATAATTTGTATAAAATGTCATTATATATATATATTGGAGCAAAAGTTACTTCCAGATAGTCTTTGTTTTACATTTTCCTCCTTCTCTGACAGTGTATGCCTTGATAGGAAAATATGGAGACGCATTTAAAGGATAAGACCAATCAGGCCGATATAGTATGCTGCTTGCAGCATTTACAGGTTTCATATATGTTTTCCCCTCTCTCTTGTGCACACACACATGCTTGCACACGCACACACATACACGCACAAACAGTCCTGTATCTCCCTCCAGAGTATCAGGTCCCAAATCTGAAAAGCATTTCTACTTGCAGTTATGCTTTGAAACCGAGGAGAGAGCAAGGAAACTTCTACAAAATGTGTCATGTTTGCTGAAACCGGGGGGTTATTTTTTCGGTATTACTCCTGACTCATCTACAATATGGTATGAAATAGTGATTGTTAAGACCTATTGTTTATGGAGTTGCTTAGTTGATTGCATTGGATTTACTTTGTATACTTGTTTTGTTTGTATATATTTAAAGAAATCAGTTCAAAAATTTGAGCTAATTAGTGCTTTCAGTACTTGACTGCAATTTGGTGATTTAATTAATTGTTGATCCATATTAGTGGCTTTTCTTGGTACTAAAACTAAGATAACAGGGCCCTCACCCATATGCTGCTCTCCATCTCTCTCAGTTGATTTGGTAGACTTTTATCCTTTTGCCCTGCTTGATCTAATAGAAAGATCTTGCATTGTGATCAGATTCTAAATTCTTTAGATTACTCAGGGTTATAATTCACCTTCCACCATCAAGTATTAATATTTGTTCATGGTTCTTTGTCCCTGCTAATTTCCATAGGGCCAAGGTTGATGCTTTAACAAAAACATGGAGAACTTAAGTTGATTTCAGTTTCCCTTGAGCCAGAGTCATGTTAAATTTGAATTAAAAAGTCATTTTAGATTACAAATGGTTGTGCCTCCTTATTATTTAACAAATCAGGTATAGAGATAGTGTTAAGGTCAAGCAACTTAAGTCTAAGAATGTCAACCATATACTTCTTTGAATGAAAACAAAACTTTCTTTGCAGTTGTTAAGAGCATCTCTGTCTGGGTGTTAATTCCATCATTAATGTTGTTTGTTTTTTCCAGCTCTCTTCTAGCTTTCAGCCCAGGTTTCAATGATATTTTCTTCTATTCGTGACATTGCTTGATTTTTTATCTTTGTGATCAATGCTGCATGAGATCTTTCTTCTTAGAAAAGGAGTGCTATACTATAGATATTAACATTTTGGCCATTCAGGGCAAAGTACCAAAAGAATGTTGAAGCATACCACAACAAAGGCAGCAGCATGAAGCCAAACATTGTTCCCAATTGCATTCGATCAGAAAGCTACATGATCACGTTTGAAGTTGAGGAAGAAAAGTATGTATGAATTTTCAATAAGAAGCGTGTTTCCTTGTTCTATATTTTCATTCTAATTCAATTGAATAAACTGTATATTTCCAGGTTCCCATTATTTGGAAAGAAATATCAGCTGAAATTTGCTAGTGATCCATCTGCTGAAACCCATTGCCTGGTTCATTTCCCAAGTTTCATCAGGTTCATTTATATACTATCTTATATTTTGGTTCTAGACTTTGGTCAATCCTATAAACTGCCATAAATCCATCCTGCCTCCAAAGTGACTGCAGATTAGTGAGAATTGAAGTTTTTAACTGCAGTTGGAATAGAAATGATAATGTTTAAAATTGCAGAGTGCTAATTATGGCTCACACTAGATTGCCAACGTATCACACTATGTTTTTGGTTCAATGACCTCAAGTTTAGTTCTTTTGTTTGGCATTCTCATATTTCTTTGGGTTGGTAGTACTGGAATGGTTTTATAGTTTTAAAGTGCTCTCTAGCTTAGACGCTGACTTTGAAATGTTGTAACAATTAACTTCTCTAATATGACTCAGGTTGGCAAGGGAAGCTGGTCTTGAGTATGTCGAGATTCAAAACTTAACTGAATTTTATGATGATAACAGGTTTGTGAATCTTCTTTAATGCCTTAACAAAGTTCTGAAATGAATTAATTATTAAAATCTTAGAAGTCCAAACAATCCCCGGTGCTCTGCTTTTGATTTTATGTAATGTATTTGCTTGTGATTAACATTGTTTGATTTAGTGAGGCTGATTATTCATTCTCCATATTTGGTGTTGCCGAAAGAGCCCAATTTGCAGGCATGATAACGAATTCTGTTCCAAACCTTGTTGATCCCAGAGGGAGACTTCTTCCTCGATCTTATGATGTGTTAGGTGATTCATTTACATTTCATTGCCTACTTCAAAGCCTATTCTTTCTACCATTTATCAGTTGCAACTTGCCCAGTTCAGCAGTTTACTAATAGGTTCTTTGGCGTTTTCCTTTCACAGGTCTTTACACCACATTTATATTTCAAAAACCAGACCCGGATATTGCTCCCCCAATAGTGACCCCTATATTGCAGGACACAAGTTACACTCATGATGAGGCAAGTATTTCTGACATTAGCAAACACGATAATAAGAGCATCATCTATAAGGCACAATCAATTATAAGGCGATAATAACTTTTTTAAAGTAAGAAGCAAATGTTGAGGTTACTTCAATCTGATTGTGGTGATGGACTCCTAATGCTTCTTTCCATGGTGGTCCCTCTTTATAGCTTTTTCTCTTCTCAAAAAGAAATGATCATTTTCTCTACTTGACCCGCATAATATTCTCTATTTTCTTTAGTAGTTCATTTACTTTTCTCTTGATGTTATAGAGAGATTGGCCAGCGCCTGGCTGGAGAGATGATGAAAAAGATGGACATACAGAGCCACCTCTTGTACTCCCCAAGATTAACGACCAGAAAGGGATTCTGGGTCCAGGCCCTGCGGATTTACGTTTTCCTGAGGCACTATGACCGGGTTGGAAACAAGCAAGAGGAATGCGGATGGCAAAGGGAAGAACCAGATACAGTGTTGCAATTGCAAACTAATTTTGTGCATGTAGACTGTAGTTGTAATGAATGTGGATATTGGAGTGATCCATTTCATTTCGTAGGCTTCATTTAGTTCTTTCTTTCTTTTTTGGCCCCGGGAGGGGGGAGGAGGGATGTTTATCATTTACTTTAAGGACATGTTTGGTAGACTATAATAGCTGTTGTAATATAATAGTTATTCCTTTTGTTTAGTTTTTTTTTTAGTTTGGTTATATTTTTATTACAAGGAATAGTCATTCCTTATGAATAGCTATTCTTCAAAATGAGGAATAACTATTTCTCTTTAAAAGATTGTATTAGCTATTCCTTAGTAAATGCAATAATTTCAAAACTTAATATATTTTCAAATAAACAAACTTTCCATATACATATAACAATTATAAAAATAAAAAATCATAAAAAATAACATGTCTCTCTTAAATTTAAAAAATAACAAATTTTAAGGAGATATAATTGTATGAGTAAGATATTTCCTAAAATAAATATTAAGTTTCATTCTAATATTATAACTAAACTAATAAATAGGTTTAGTTATTATATTACAACACACTTTATTACTAATAATAAAGATTACAATTCTTGTAGTAATCATCATTTAATGTACCAAATGTACATTAACATATTTACTTTGATGCCAATAAACTCTATTCTTTTCTTGAACATTTTAAGCTTGTAGATATCAGGTGGAACTATAAAACTTCGCCGTTTCCCATGCCCATTTTGAAATTGCATTTTTTCAAAGTACAGTTTTTCAAAACTTTTTTTTTTTTTTTTAGGTATAAACTTTTTCTAGCTGTCCATTTTCAAAGAGCTAATTATAGTTATATATTAAAAAATTGAAGTAAAAAAAAAATATTTGAGTTTTATATGTGGGGACACTTTTTAGCTTCTGTCCAAGCAAGTGTTGCACTTGTACTTGGTTTTGGCTTTTTTAACTGATGGTACACTACTTCCTTCAGCTCATGCTTATAAGGCAGAAAGTGGGGAAGTATTTCTTCAATGTGGGATTCATGAAAAAAGCCAAAACCAAGTACAAGTGCAACACTTGCTTGGACAGAAGCTAAAAAGTGTCCCCACACTATATATATATATATATATATATATATATATATATATATATATATATATATATATATTTATATATATCGCTCTATTTGTTTCACTAGAAAACTTTCAGTAAAGATAGTTTTTAGCATTTTTCAGTATTTGGTAGCAAAAAAAAAAACGGGTCAACAGAAAGCAATCTTTAGTTAACGGAAAACCCTAATAAAAATAAGGCATATTTTTTATAGGTTGCTTTCCAAAATTTTTTTTTTTGAAAACAATCTCTCTCACTCATTGCATCTCCTATAAATGTTATATTCTTTTGTAGCCATGGAAAACATAATTTTTTGGTGTCTTCTCTCTCTCACGGTAAGCTCTCTCACTTTTTCTCTCTTCTCTTTGCTTTTTCTCTAATCATATATTCTTTGCTTTGAATTTCAAGCTTAATTTTTTTTTACTCTAAGAAATTTTCGGTTTGATGAATTCCAGGTAGAAATTACTATTTTTTTTAAAATTAAAAATAAATACTTTATTGATGCAAAGGAAAACATATACAGAGTAAGACATGCCAACACTATGCATGTTACAGTACCAAACCAACCATGGAAACTTCAAAAAAATTATAAAAAGAACAATGACTTTCTATAACACAAAAACATGCTTATCCTTTAAACGTAGACGAAACTCGCTGATATGCTTTCAGAACTGTATTGGCTCCTTCTAGAATAATCTATGGCTGTGTTTGAATATTCTTAAAATAAACTTTGTTTCTTGCATTCCATAATAACCAGGACAGAATTGCCCATTGCTCCAATTCCTTCTTCCAGGCAAAAGTTATGTCTTTTCGCACATAAAAGTGCAAAAAAAAAAATAAATAAATAAAGAAAAAAAGAATAGAATGAATGAATGAAGTAAAAGAAAAAAATTTAAACATAGTGCGCACTATGACCAAATAGAATAACATCCAAAATGTAGAAGTTTTATTCTGAAGTCATCTTCATCTTCTGAACCTTCACGTTTTCTTTGTGAAAATTTGAGTGAATATGAAGGATTTCAACCTTGGTAGGGGCTTATTATTTGTTCAAATTTTTGTTATAGAATTTTAGTTGAAGTAGAATTTTCAAGCTCTTAAAACATATATCTAATAGAGTTTTACTTAATCTAAACTATTGTAAGATTTGAAAAGATAATTACACGTTGAAGAGAAATAATAAATATATAAGATATAAAACCTAAAATAAAAAGAAAAAGAAAATAGTGGTGACGTGGAAAATTGTGAGAGCTTCAGAGACTTCGGTTATTTTTGTTATAGAATTTTAGTTAAAGTAGAATTTTCAAACTCTTGAAACATATCTCTAATAGAGTTTTACTTAATCTAAACTATTATAACACTTGAAGATAATTACACGGTGAAGAGAAATAATAAATATATAAGATATAAAACCTAAAATAAAAACAATCTAAAATAAAAAGAAATGAAAATGAGAATAGTGATAACGTAGGAAATTGTGAGAGTTTCAAAGACTTCGGTTATATATATATATATATTTGAATGTAGTACAATCAAGAGTTTGACATTGCTTTTATTAATAAAAAAAAAAGGATTTGACGTTGCGTGCTTAATAAATAACTTTTTTTGATGGGCACAAAGTAATTGTTATGGCGGAATAAATCTAAGATTTTGGAAATCAACGTGGAAGCCGGAAGGCATATAAAAAAAAAAAAATTTTGGGGCAAATAAAATCTAAGATTTTGTATTAATAATGCAATTATTACTGCAGATATCTGAGAATAAAGATTAGTATTTTTTTTTTTTTGAAACGAAAGATTAGTATTTGAACTTAGCTTGAACTCCTCCTTTTTATATATCAAGCATTCAAGACCATGCATGGAGAACTCCATTATTTGTCTGTACGTAACATTTTCAGAAAAAGCTGTAAGAAGCCATTCAACTTCAAGTTAATTAGGTATGTACTTCTTTGAACAAAATTGTTAAATAACTATAAAATGTAAACAATATTATTAGTTGGGCAACGTTTCAAACTAATTTGGTTTCTAACAAATCGAGTTCATTGAACTCGATTTTGGGCCTATAAATCGAGTACAATGTACTCGATTTCTCTGTCGCGGCACGGCTGATGTGGACAAAATGTCCACGTAGATTTAAAAATCGAGTCTATTAAACTCGTTTTAAGAACTCGAGTCTAAGAGACTCGATTTGTGTTCAGTGTCTAACAACTCACTCTCACCAAAACACTCAAACACCTCACACACTCAGTCTCTCGCTCTCACTCTCAAAGCCACAGATCACACTCATCTCTCACTCTCAAAATCACAAAAATTCAAACACTCACTCTCTCTCTCATAGTCTCTCACTCTCAAACACCCAAACGCTCAACTCATCGGCAGCTCTCCCTCTCTCTGTCATTCTCCTCTCAACTCATCGGCAGCTCGGGCTCTCCTCGTCGGACTGTGACCATCTCTCTGACCCACCATCTCTCTCTCACTCTCAGGTAATTGATTCTTAAATTCCTTGCTTTATTTGTTTTTTTTTTTTTTTTTGTGTTTTAAGGGTTCGACAAGTTCAACTGAGCAATGTTATTGTATGACAAGTTCAAAGAATTGTATGACAAGTTCAACTGAGCTATGTTAATGAGAAAAAGGGGAATGTTGCCCAAAGGTTATTGTAGTTAGTTGAGGTTAACATAAATTAGGAGGGACAGGTCTCTAATCCTACAGGGAACAGTTCCGGTTAAGTAGTTATGGGAATGTACCAAATTTAATGTTAACAAACTCTACGTGTTTTTGCTTCCTGATTGCTTAATAGAGTTTCAATGGGCTTATTAGTTAAGCCAGGTTCTAGAGCTGCATTTGTATCATTACTCTTAGACAGAGCAACGGTACATATTGTTGAGTTTCTGTACCTGTTAACCATTAATGTAAATCAAGTTTTCTTTGGTGGAGTTAAAGTATGTTTTAATTATGCTAGTTGCCATGTGTAAATAATGAAATTATTCCTTTTTTATTATTATTATTATTTTATTTTACCCCTTTCTCTTTTGCCTTTGTTTTTGTTTTATCACTTATGCTTAGTATTGCACTATTCTCTGTCTCTTATTGTAAAGAAGGACATATATCTATAATTTAATGACCTTGGTATGCTATTACCTTTATTATCACAACAGAGATTAATAAATCACTTTTTAAGTTTTTTATATGACACTGAGTTGATATATATATATATATATATTTATTTATTTATATATACTTCTATAGTTATGCTTACTTATCTATAAGTTTTATTCTTGCATAAGTACCTGCTGCTTTTGGTTCTTCGTGTCCATCCAAATGGCGATGAACTTTTCTATTTTCATATCCTCCTTACCAACAATATAACTGGTATCAACCTTTCAGCTGGCTTGTCTGTTTCAAGGATGATGACTTGAAGACTGCTAAAAGAATGCATTGCACATGCAATATATTACCGCTATTCTTACTAGAGTTGATCTTATCGTTATATGAGTAGCTGGTTTCATCGCTCATTACCCACATGCTATATTTGGTTTCATTGATCATTTCAAAGTGTCTTTTTATTGAATTTATCTGTCGCTCTTATACCATACCTTTCTTTTTTGTTATGTGACTCTTATATCATACCTCATTGATGGAAGCGTAAATCTATCTCAACAGGCCATTTTATTGATTGAGACCAAGTAACATCCATCTCTAATTACATCTTCTTCACTATTGCAGTTGTAGTTTGCTGCAGTTATCAACGAAACAAGTTTGGTATCATGATTTTGGCAAGGTACGTTGGTAGTTATGATTGAAATATCTAATTATTTTGTAGCTCTTGTTGGTGTCTCTTAGTTTTTGTTGTTGTGGTTGGTTAAGTTGGAGATAGACAGGTCCTTCTCAAAAAAAAAGAAAAAAAGTTGGAGATGGACAGGTCCACTCTCCAGTTCCAAGACCATCTAAGAGAAGGGAAGTTCTGTTTGCTCCATTGGCATCCCTTGTTTCATAGACTTGGGATCTGAAACTTTTTTGTTGAGGGCAATTGTAAAAAATCTCAAATTTGGCATAATTTTAAGGATTGAATTTTTATATGTAAGAGATAGTTGAAATTCTTATTATTGTTTTTAATTAATACCTTTTTATATAATTCCATGTTTTCTTGGTGGATTAAGTTCACCTTCTTATATAGTTCCTTATTTTCATGTTGAAGTTGGTTTCCCTGCAACAAGAAGGATGAAATTTAGTTGTGTGAATAGTAACAAAAATGAAAATGAAAATAAGCAGCCAATTTTTTTTTTCGGTTAAATTCTTTATTTAATCCATTAAAATTTAGTCCTACAAAAGTAAAAAAATTATGGTAAGTACCATGTGTGTGCTTTTTACTCAAGTATTGGAATTCTAGTGAATGAGCTTTGCATATAGGAAGAGGCCTCCAAAACTTTTTCATTTGAACACCCTGAAGACTTATTTTTGTTTGGTTCTCCAAATTCTGCAAATCTTTGATACTCAAGTTTCCCTGTTATGTTAATAGACATTTTTTAAGCCTTCAAGTTTTCATCTTGAACATATCAAATTCATTTGTATGGTGCACTTACGATATTCAAGTCTCAAGAGACCATATCTTCCAACTATAACATTACTGGAACTGTTGAGAGATGCTATTCTGTGAGCTCTAATGATCCTATGAAACTCGTCTTGTTATTGATGGCTTTTACTCACGAATGCAAATATCTTTGTGAGCATCTAAAAATTTGTCCATTCTTCATTCTTTGCAATGCAAGTTCTCTTGCTAGTATGTATGAAAAGTCGTTGCATTCTTTCTTGACTTTGTTTCATGATTATGTACAAAATAAATAAATAAAAAATCTAGAAGAAATAATAAAGTAAGATCTCAAAGGTATGTCTTTGGTAGGTTTTGCCTTACTAATGGTTCTATTTATTAAATTGTTGCAAGTCATTTTTCTATTAATTAAGTTATTGATTCTTGTGGGAAATTGTTTAGGTGATCCGTTTTAGTTTATCAATTTATCCGAAAACATGGTATTTAGTGGTCTAAGAACCCATTTTGTAATTCTTTAGACTTCTTTGTGTTCAATCATGTATATGAAGTAGTCTCTTATCTATAAAATGCTCATTTACTTTTTTTTTAATAAAAAACTACAGCTGCACTGATATTAAAGGGTCTCTTCGTGGCCATATGTGAGAAAATGTTGGAAAAGGCTAAAAAGCGCATTTGCATTTGTTTAATTTGAAACATTCATATGTTGAGCACCTCATTTATAAATTCATTTAAAGAAAAAGTTAATCCTTCTATTTATGGTGATTTCTCTGTCATTTGAGGGCTATCATGAGTTTCTTAACGATGATGTCAAATTTCTACATGCAGAGTTTGATGCATTAACAGGAAGCAAGATCTCTTCTATTGACATTGGTGCACCTGTAGTATGGTCGCCGTTGCCGAGGTGGATGATGAGTTCGGTCCTGGTCCCCCGTGGTTCCTTCTGTTAAGGTTTCTAACAGAACATCGATCATCCGTCGTTTGGGAAGGCCAGGTAAAATTAAAATCGACGACCCGCCGAATTTCTATATTCTTTTCTTATCCTTTCACATTATGTTGATTTTTTTTTTCATTTCTAAAATCCTAAGTTTGTCAATGGTATCACTAGCTTTGAATGCATAGTAATGCTCTTGCAAAATGGTCTCTAAATAATTATCTACCTCTTATCATTTTCGTTTTAGGTTATACTCCTGATTTTGTTGATGTAATTCTTCTTGAGCATAACCTTAATCTTGATATATAGCTTTTGTATTTTTGGTTTTTGTATAAAAAAAATAAGAAGACTACAAACCCTTCGTTAAAGAAGTTGTCATAAACTCATGGAAATTCCTATTGAAGAACTTATAATCTATTTTCCCAACAATAGCTACAATCATTTATACAAAGGTTATGGCATATTACATCTCATCACCATGGTTCTATCATGTGCAGGATCCGGGGGTATTGAAATGTCGTGGTCGTAATGAGGAGTTTCGAAAACGAAGCCCGATGGTGGATGATCGCGTCCTCGACATTGTCAAGAGAATTGGATTAGAGGGGCTGTATAGGACTCCATTTAGAGAGCTTGACCATAATTTGATAACGGCCTTTGTTGAGCGATGGCGGCCTGAAACCCACACCTTCCACCTTCCACATGGTGAGATGACGATCACATTACAAGACGTGGAGGTTCTGTTGGGGATTCCAATCGATGGTGAGGCAATTGTTGGAACTTGTGCCTTGAAATGGGCTGTTGAATGTCAAGAAATGCTTGGAATTGTTACTAATTCCGTGGTGCTTAAAGGACAGGATCCAAATCAAGAAGCTACTTGAAAAAATTGACCAAGGGTTGCCCTCGATGGTGCGAAGAGGTTGTTGTGCATCGCATGCACGGTGTTATATTCTAGCACTCCTAGGGGACACAATTTTCGCCGACAAGTCCGGCGATAGGGTGCATACGATGTGGTTGCAGATGTTGAGGGACCTTCACAATCCACCTCGGACGTTGGGGGAGCGCTTGCCTTGCATGGTTGTACAGAGAGTTATGCGGGCAACCGACAAAAACGCTAGTCAGATTGGTGGGGCCTTAATACTCGTTCAATATTGGGCATGGTCCAGATTCCCTTTCTTGTGCCCAAGGATGGACCTCCCACCAGATGGTGCATATGGCCCACCATTACCATCTTCGCCATTGTCTATTAAGTAAGTCTCTTCCTTGACCGATTCTCTCTATTTTTTTTGGATTCATCATTTTAAACGATATGACACATTGAACTTAGCATTATTCAACATACATATCCTTTTTCTTTTTTATTACATTGCATATTTGGTAGATATTGATTTCCTCTTTCTTCATTGTAGGTTGGTTTGGGTCGTGAGCACGAAGAATAGCCCCGCCGAAATCTGTTTGGTTCGGTACCGTCAGCAACTAGTTACCCATTGAAATCTTTGTTACAAATCTGAAACAACTATATCTTGAAATAATTTATACTAAAAAGACTGTAAT
Organism: Castanea sativa; assembly: GCF_040712315.1. NCBI lineage: Eukaryota > Viridiplantae > Streptophyta > Magnoliopsida > Fagales > Fagaceae > Castanea > Castanea sativa. The sequence continues at coordinate 43,726,390 of NC_134023.1, read as the reverse complement.
GGGTGTCTTAGGTATCAAACTCATAATCCATTTCATACCAATGACAAAAACCTAAAAGTACTAAATATTCTTAACAATTGATCACAATATTTAGTACTAAATATTCCCAATATTAATTTGAATAAAAACCTAGCATAATCACAATATTTGGTACTAAATATTTCCCCAATACTAAATATTCCCAATAATTAATCACAATATTAATTTTTTAAAAAAACCTACAAAATAATTTAATCACAATATTTACACTAACAAAAAATAAGCAAATATTCTCAATATGTTGTAATAACATAATTAATCACAATATTTGGTACTAAAAATTCCCAATTTACAATCACAATATTAATTTCCTAAAAAAAACTTAGCAAATAATTTAATCACAATATTTACACTAACAAAAAAAAAAATTTCCAAATATGTTGTAATAACATTAATCAAAATATTTAGTACTAAGTATTTCCAATAATTAATCATAATAATAATTAAAAAAAAACTAACAAATAATCACAATATACTAACAAACTACCCACAAACAAAGAAACAAACTAATCACAATATTTACACTAACAAACTACCCACAAACAAACAAACTAATCACAATATTTACACTAACAAACAAAAAAACAAAAATTTTCCTAATATGTTCTAATTGTTTCTTAAAAAAAATAACCTAGCAAATAATTACTATATTTAACTAACAAAAAATATTATCAATATTGTAAAAAATATTACCTGAGAGTTGATGAAAGTTGATGAAAGATGAGTGTGATTGTTGTGTGAGTGAAGTAAGTTGTGTGAGTGATGAGGGTTGTGTGAGTGATGAGGGTTGTGTGAGTGGTGTTGCTGTGAGAGCAGAAGAGAAATGAGAGCATAAGTGAGCCGGGTAAGGGGGAAAAAGGTCCCAGTTGGGACCCACATGACACGTGGATGGGTTGGGGACCATTCACGGAAATCGAGTTCAGGAGACTCGATTTTTAGAAGCAAATAAATCGAGCCTCCTTGACTCGAGTTACATCCACGTGCCCGAAAACTATGGTGCCCAAAAATCGAGTCCAGTAGACTCGATTTACCTTAAGTGATCACGTGACCAAAAATCGAGTCCACTGGACTCGATTTACTAACGTGATCACGTGCGCCGGCGTGAGTGTGGAAAATAGAAATCGAGTTCATTGAACTCGATTTTCTTGACCAAAAATCGAGTTCTTTGAACTCGATTTTTGTGCCAACGTGGCCTCCCTGTCCAGCTCAGCCAGTGCCGCGTAGGAGAAATATAAACCGAAAATCGAGTCCAATAGACTCGAATTGTTAGAAACCAAATATGTTTCAAACGTTTGCTTACTAATGATATAGTTTCAGTTTTGTAGTTAGTTTTGTAAAAACGCCTACTTCTTTTGTCTTCTTTTATTTATTTATTATGCTCTTCTGTATGCAATAAAAACTATATGTTTTTCATTATTTTCTTGTCATTAATTTTCAATGCTTCACTCTTAATTGGTAGAAACCGTTATCTTTTCTCTTTCTATGAATTGATTTTTTTCTTTTTCTTTTCTGGTTTTATGTGAGTAATTTTTAATTATGGTAGATCTATCATACATATGAGAAGAGGGGGCACCATTTCTCTTTATTTCGAAAATACTTAAAAAATTTCCGTTTTATGTTAAACAATATTTGGATTTCTTAAGCTTCTATATGCCAAAATAAGACTTATTATTATTATATATTTAAATTAAACTGGGCTGACAGAATTGTGGTGTGGAAAGAGGGAGAAAGAGAGAAGTGGTGGAGAGTTCGGTGTTTGGGAGAATTTCCTTAGTCTTTTGTAGGGTTTTGTTTCGTTTTGGTTTTTGTTTTTATTTTACTCTCGGTCTCACATATTTTATGCTCAACAATTGCACTTTCTTCTTAATTGAGAAAAGAAGATCCACTCAGCCTCAATTAATTAATTAATTGTGTATGATGATATGAACTACGGTTACCCACAAAATAGAAGGTTATTTACTTATTTGTGAAAAATCAGGAGAATAAACCTCTTGACTCTTGTCTTGTTCTAATGAATTTCTTATAAAGAATCTTATGTCTAGTTTGGATTGAAGGAGAGTAGAGTAGATTTGGCCAGAAATTGCATTAACATTTAAAACAAGACCTAGAATAAGGAATTATTTGAAATTTCATGGTCAAATCATAAATGCACATGTAGAGCAAGAAAGCCTTGCCCTTACTAATAGTAGGCATTGACAACCGACCACCCTTAGTGTGATGATCCACAAGTACATAATTCTTATAGGGTGTCGGGTAAAGGCCGAGATTCAAATCCATAAGAGGGAGTTTCGCACACATTTATAATCTATCTTGCATAATAAAATAAAATTAAAAAAAAAGTAGTAGGCATTGGCTATTTGGCATAATTTAGGGACGGAACTATGTTTGAACCAGGGGGGCAATGCCCCCCCCCCCCCCTTCCCAAGCCCAATAAGAAAAGGCAAAATATAGAATACATAAAGCTTGGTTTTGAATTTTCATGCTCCATTTTTGTTCAATACTTCTACGCTTTCACAAAAAGTAGACTTTCTATATTCAAATTTTCATTAAATTTTGATTCTTTTTGTGTGTTTCTATTTTGGTTCTAAATAATTTATAAAATTTATCTTAAAGCATTAGTATAGGATAATTGCAGCTTAAGTGTTTGACGAAGTTCTCCAAAGAAACTTGGGATAAACACACACGCACACACACACAGATATATATATATATATTATTCTTTTATAAGTAGCTTGGATATAAAACATAGTTGTCTTTGGGTTAATCTAGAGGTACAATATGAAGGTTTAGGCTATAACAAAAATTTTAAGCATTTGGGTTTGAATATATCTCAACCCAAATTGCCTTCCAAATTAGATGAAAATAGATTCTAGTATGTCTAACTCATTCGTAGCAGAAAAGTGGAGTCTTAGTTCCACATGATATAATAGCAAAACACTTTGTCTTCATGGGATTTACACGTTAGACTTAGATTAAATTCTTGAGGTCAAATTTTTTTTCAAATAATTCATATTTATTAAATTAAGTACACTCTAAAATGTCGATAATTTAAAATTAAGTGCAAAATTTTTTTTTTAAAAAAACTGATAAAATAGAGACCAAAAAAAAAAAAAGATCGGCACTAATGTTTCCCAAAAAGAAAATTACGAGCCATGGTTTTAGCAAGGGGTTTGCTGAGCATCTCCACTACTATCTATCTATTATTTTTTGATAGGCAAATTAGCCCAAATATATAGAGTTTTTTTTTTTTAAATCATAATTATAGAGTTCTGTTTCAACTCCTATACCCAATACACATAAATATAAAAATAAAAATTTTAAAAACTCCTATACCCAATAAATATAGGCTTTTCTTCTCAAAAAAAGAAAAAGAAAAAAAAGAGAGAGATAAAAAGACAGGCTTTGTTTTTAAACTCACATGTACCTTTTTAACTCTGATAATAAAACTTTTTGGGTGTTATATATATATATATATACATGTTTCAATCTTGTAGTTGTAAACATAACATCCTCGCTTCTTCTTTTTTTCGTGGTTTAGTATATAAGAATGTCTTAATGAACTCATAATATTCAGAGAGAGAGAGAGATAGTAGCATGCTAGAGCTGTTTCCTTTTAGTAGAATATATGTTAATCGACCAACGCACATTAAACTCTTGGGATTTCACCGTAAAATAGTGAAACATATAATTGAAAAATTATTTTTACTGTATTATCATGTTGACAATCAAACACGGTAAAATAAAAATATTTTACATTTGCAAATATTTTACTTCGAAACAAACGGAGTGGTACGGTTATAACTATTCCTTAGGAATAACCATTTGGTTGTTTGATTGTGTTTTTATTACAAGTAATAGTCATTTCTTAGGGATATCTATTCTTTAAAATGAAGAATAACAATTCCTTACCAAAATGGTTTCAATAACTATTCTTTAACCTGCATAATAAATAAAAAAATAAAAAATTACTAAAAGACCCCCAACACTAATAACTCTCTCTCTCTCTCTCTCTCTCAAGAATCAATTCATAATTTTTTTACTATTTTTTGGCTTCGTTATTCTCCATATTAATTTTTTCTACTATTATTATCACTGTTGGTTCTACATTCAAAGCTCAATGATGTGAAAAGAGTCAATGCTAGCATGTTCTTTGTTATGATTTGGTATTAAAATTTTGAAAATTATAAATTGTATTTAGTTTTGTATTTATAAATTGGTATCTATATGTTGTGATAAAAATAACTATATTACTATGATATGATGTTATGAATTTTTTAAATTTTTTAAGATTAATTAATAAAAATAAAAATAATACTAATCAATTAATCATATATATTTTTTCAATTTATAAAAGGATAGATATTAAGCCATATGGCAAAATATATATCTTTTTTTAAAATGGTATTTTAGGAAATTTGACAAAAATATAAGAGCAAGACTTAGGTACAGTACTTAAGTGCTATTCTTTAAGTTTTTCTCTTAAGATTGTCATGTGGCTTTTTTCTCATGATGGCCGGAAGTGTATTTTTTAAATTAAGTAGCCACATGATAGAATTTTAAGAAGGAAACTTAAGGAACAACACCTAAGATACTGTACATAAGTTTTATCCAAAATATAATGGCATTCCACGATCTTAACATAGATTCAGGCTTCCATTACAGTGTTATCACCAAACAAATGCATAGGAATAGTTCTGTTATTCCAGCTTTTTGTATTACTTGTAATACTTTTTTTTTTAGATGAATTATTACTTATAATACTTATTCCTATTACAATGTAATAATTATTATAGTGTAGCACGTACCCTAAAGTTTAATTTCTCCGGAATTCATATAGCTATGAATTTAAATCACAAGAATTTTAAATTCTCAGGAATCAGAAATCAACCGAACACTGCCTAAGCCAATTATATTGTGAGTTTTATTCTTTCAATCAAGTGTACAATTTTAGACCATTAATGTTTCAAGTAGATCATGTTTAGCTCTTTTAGTGTCCAAAATTAAGAACTGATATATATATGTTCTTCAATTTTTTCTGTCCAAATATATATCTATATTCTAACTACATCGATCTCTGTTCTATTAGTTTAGAAAATGGGTCGTGGAAAACTAACCATGAAACTCATGGAGAGTGAGAAATCTCGTAATGTGACTTTTCAGAAGAGAAAGAAGGGCCTAATGAAGAAGGCTTATGAGTTCTCCACCCTCTGTGGAGTTGAAACCTGTATGATCATCTATGGTCCTAAACTTCAGATTCGACCAATGGAGCTTGAAACTTGGCCCCAAAACCATGAAGAAGTTGTCAAAATGATTAACAAGTACAAGGTCAATATTAGGCATAAACGTTCTAGGGGAAGCACTACTTTGCCCGACTTTTTTCAAGAGAGGAACAAGAAGGTAGACATTGAGATTTCAAGATTACGCAAGAACATTTTCAAGGCAAAGTACCCAACATGGGATGATCGCATTGAAACATTGCCTCAGGATCAACTAATGGCTTTTCTTGATGTTTTGGATGCAAAGTTTGAAGCTATGACAAGGAGGATGAAGATGTTGCAAGGAAAGCAGCTTATGGTAGGTGGTCATGTTTCTCATAACCCTGAATTAACCAAAAACCATTTTGATAACATGCAAATGCAAGCCTTACAGTGTCAAGACTCTTCAATAAAGCCACTTGATATTCAGTGGCCAACTCAGTTCCAAACCACCCAAGGATCTCACATGGTACCAATTGATACAAGTCATTATGGTGATCATATGGACAATTCTTTCCTGAATCTTTTGTATGGTGAGGATTGGACTCAATTTGATGCAGTGTTTTCCAACAATATTGTTCAATATGCTCCATTGAATGATCCGTCTAATTACAATATGATACATGGCATGTTGGAGAACACAATCTTGAACAATCCTAGTGCCTCCATGAACTACAATGACCTGACCAGACAATTCAGTACTCCACAATATGTGCAGTACCCTATGTTGCCAAATATTTCATCTCAAATGCCTGGTTTTCAAGTGAATGAGTTATATGATATCGGCCAGTTTAATATGAAGGACAAGAATGCCATGATTTAGATTAGCTAATCTTGAAGATTAGGACTTTCATACTTTTTTTTTTTTTGAGAAGATTAGGACTTTCATACTTGAATGTTAGTTAGCTTTGGTTTTCACGTACTTAGTTGTTTAACCTTGGTTCTTATTTTAATTTTTTGTCAAGGATGTGAGAGCCTTGGCTTATAATTTTGGAGGCTTGTTTCAAGTATTTATGACTCCAAAATCCTATTGGATCTTCTTCCATTTATTTATTCTGGTTTTTTTTTTTTTTGAGAAAGAAAACCCGAAATATTAATAAGAAACAGAAGCCAAATCTGCAAGATAAAAGTGCGAAACTTGTGGAGGTATATCTTCTATCTACACAAGAAAACCTATGATACGGCGTGCATGCCTAACTAGGTCATGAGCTACAGAGTTTCCATTTCTACATACACGAGAAAAACTAATACAATAAAAATGCTCTGCATAGAGGCAAATATCCTGAATCAAAAGACCAAAAGAAGCTACTGAGGGAGAGGAATCCTTTCGTGCATTAGTCACTATAGCAGAATCTCCTTCAAGAATAGCTAAAAAAATGCCAACCTCAAGAGAGAAAGCTAAAGCTCTACTGGCAGCAACGGCTTTAATGTCCACAATAGAATGGAGGAGAGCAAAAATTCTCGGACATGGAAGCAATAACCAAACCTTTGTTATCACGAATAATGGCTCCAATACCAGTAGTACCTTCTTTTTGAAAAAACAACCCCATCAAAATTTATTTTGAAAACAGTTATTGGAGGTGGAGACCACAAAACTGGTTGTCGAAGATGGCGGGTAGAATTGGCTGTGACTGGGTTGTGCAGCTTGATATTCATCCAAAGAATCATGGGCTTGTTGAATCACAATCTGAATCGGAAAAGTTAGGGGAGAGGACCTGATCGAATTTCTCCTAAACCAGATCGTCCAAACCATTTAAGCAAACAAAACTAAATCCAATTTTGTCTCCATAACATGAAGAACCAGTTGGGAAAATCTGCAAATTGTAGGCTTTGTCGAAAACTCCACTGGCTGTCCATATCCCAGACCAAAGTAAGATGTGAACAAGACCATAGCGCGTGCAGAACATCTTCCGAGTCATGATTGCGGTGATCACTTATAGTTGAATCAATTACGGTCCTACGAGCCAGACTAGCTTTCGTAGGAATTGCATTCCGACAAGCTCTCCACAGAAAATTGCGGACCTTATTAGGTGCAAAAATACTCCAAATTTTTTTCCAAAAGGAACTAGACTACGTGACCTGAGCTAAGGAGTTTGGGTAAAGGCTTTTGGTAGAACAAAAATAACCTAACCTAACCAAATAACACCTAATTGCACATAAGGCCAGAAGAGGGAGTCCTCAGCATCAACGTGACTCAAGGGAATTTTCCTAACAATCTCAACTTCCTCCTAGTTTAGAATTGTTGGTAGAATGTCCATATTCTAGTGGCTAGAAAACGAATTAATAAGGTAACTAACAGTGGCTTCTTTCAATTTTGGCCACCATGGGAGATTGGATTCTTGGAGAAGTGATTGAGGGAAGCCAATTGTCAAACCAAATCTTGGTTGAAGCACCGTTACCTATTCTCCACTTTGCACCTCTTTTAATAACATCTTTACCCTGTAAAATGATTTTCCAAGCATAAGAACCTGATCTCGACTCCTTTGCTTCCATAATAGAGCAATTTGGAAAAAACCTCGATTTAAAAACTCAATTGAATAATGAGTTTTTATTATGTAACAGTTGCCAAGTCTGCTTAGCCAATAGAGCATCATTAAAAAGAGGTAAATCCTTAAAACTCATGCCTTCTTTTGATTTGGATTTACACATATCCTCCCATTTAACCCAATTAATTTTTTGACAATATCCACGATGTCCCCACCAAAATTTACGGATCAGACTTTCAAGTTCATGGCAAAGACGCAGAGGCAACTTGAAACAGCTTATAGAATAAGTTGGGATATCCTGCATTACAGCTTTAATCAACACTTCTCTATCTACCTATGATAATAGCTTCTCTTCTCAACCTTGAAGTTTCCTCTGCACTCTTTCTTTGATGTAATCAAAACTCGTTTTCTTTCATCTATCCACAAGAGAGGACAACCCTAAATATTTATCATAGTGCACAATTTTAGGGACACCTAAAGAGTTTTTAATCTCTTGTTTCATCTCATCATAAGTGGATTTGCTGAAGAACAAAGAAGTTTTCCCCCTATTAACCTGCTGTCCTAATATTGCCTCATAGTTTGCCAAAATATCTACCACCTTTTGACAATCATTCCTATTAGCTCTGCAAAAAAGAAGACTATCATCTGCAAAAAAAACAAATGAATTAGTCTAGGACTTCTTTTACAAAGTGAGAAACCTTGAATAGAACCATCCAAACCAGCTTGAGTAATTAAGCTATGCAAACCCTCAGTGCAAAGGAGGAAAAGAAAAGGAGAAAATGAATCTCCTTGATGAATCCCTCTAGTGGGTTTAATCAAACCCTTGGGTTCCCTATTTAACAAAATAGAGTAGAAAACAGATTTAACACATGTCATCATAAGAATGATCCATTTTTCATTGAATCCTAACTTCCTCATAATATCCTCCAAGAAACCCTACTTCACCCTATCATAGGCTTTACTCATATCAAGTTTAAAAGTCATATACCCCATTTTACCACTCTTGTGATTATGCATGCTGTGAAGGGTCTCAAATGCTACAAGAATGTTATCAGAAATAAAAACGATTCTTTGTGAAAGCACTCTAATGTTCAGTAATAATGGATAGTAAAATTTTCTTAAATCTATTAGCTAGAACCTTAGAAAAAATATTATAAAGCACACTGCATAAACTGATAGGTCGATATTTAGTAACCGACACAGGACTCTTAACCTTAGGGACAAGGGTAATAAAAGTATGATTAAGAGGGTAATTGAGATAAGACAAGATAGTTTGAGAGACATCACTACCAATTAGATCCCAATAATTTGGTAAAAAATAGAGGGCATACTGTCCGAACCTGAAGCTTTGAGAGGGGCCATTTGCTTTAAAGCAATTTGAACTTCCAATGCTGTGAACTCATGAGTAAGCTGAATGTACATCTCATCAGTAACAATTTTTTTTCAACTGGGCTTAGAAGAGGTGAACAGATCTTGATAGAAAGCAATTAGAGAATCAGCCACTTCATCAGGCTTTGTACACCACTGTCCCGAAGAGTTATAAATACCTGTAATTTTATTCCTTCTGTGTCTCTAAGTCGCCCTGCTATGGCAATAATTAGAATTCTTATCCCCTCAAAGAAGCCAAAAAGTCTTAGAGCGTTGTTTCCACAGCCTATTTTCCTTAACCAGCAAGTCATTAATTTCAGATTTCAGACCTCTAACCCGAGAGTTGCAACCTGATAAAATAGCTATCTGCTCAGCCCGAACAAGTTGTTTCAGATTGATTACTAATTAAATTGAGGCTGCTCAGACTTGAAAATATCAGCCCAAAAAATAAATTTAAAAAAATCCAAAAACACGCCCAGTGGGACTCGAACCCACAATCGCCTGATTAGAAGTCAGACGCCTTATCCATTAGGCCATGGGCGCTTCTCTTGTCATGTATGGCTTAATAATTATATTTTAATGAAACTAATTAGGGTGGATTCTGAAACATTTCCTAGTCTTTTTTTTTTTTTTTTTTTTTTGGTGAGAAGAACTTTTCCTAGCTGAAAACGGAATAGAAAATCAAGTTATGAATAAGGCAGCATGTTGCCTAATTTATCAAACGAACCACTTGGATGAATTAAATTTTAGCCTTGGAAAGTAGATGAACAAACAAAAGTAATGCATACTCTCTCAAAAAAAAAATAATAATAATAATGCATACTATTACTGGTTATAATTTAAGCTCATCATTAACATTACTTTTTTATCCAACAGTAATAGTCTGCCACTTAAAATTTTTTGTAAAAATATTATGAAAGTGTTGTGAATTTACCATTTCTCAAACAGTAATTTGGTTTTTCCTTTAAATTAAAAACAATGTTCGGGATATTATTGAGAAAACATGGCCATTTTAATTTAAAATTTTTATATTTTGCCTAATTTTAGGAAAATTAGAATGGACTAAAAAGATAACACTCGTCCTCCGGCAAATAGTTGAGAACAGCAATCTTGTAAATTTGCATATTTTTGGCTTCCCAGAAGAATCCCAGTTCAACGTCAGTAATATCATTCTCTCTAGTATCTACAAAAAAATAAATAAATAAAAAATTTCATATTTCCTACCAAAGAGCAAGTACTTCTATGTAGGGGTATTCACCAAACCGCACCAAAACCACCCGTAATATAGCATAATCGCACCGCACCGCACTGCATGGAGCATTGCAATTTGCGATTTTATAATAAGAAAACTGCACAAACCACACTCTCTCTACATATTAATATATTTATTTTTTAAATATTAAATATATTATTAATAGTTTAATAGGCCTAGTTTTTAAAACAAAAACAAAAAGTTTAATAATCCTAGTAAGTGTTGATTAGGAAAGACAGCATAAAATAAAGAAAAACTAACTCAATAGTTTAAAACTTGGCCCAAAATAAAGGAAAAAATAAATTTTGCAGTTATGATTTTGGCTAAACCCTAAATCGCACTGCACCGCACATGTAACCGCAAAATTGAGATGTGGTACAGTTATGATTTTAGCTAAATTGCACCGCAAAGTGCGGTGCTACAACTGGTCCAAAACCACACCGCACCGCACCACAAACACACCCATGCATCAGAAACTCCCATGATCCCATCACTAGCTTATGAACTCACGTTTATGCAAAGCCATTTTGGGTTGCACATGCTTGAGGAGTAGCTCGCGTTTAATTTTTGAGTACTGCTTTATATACGTATGATAAATAAGTACCACTTTTAGTTTGGTGTCATCACAATTTGGCCTGCAAACTTTTAATCCCTACATTTGCCCCACCTAGTGTGAGTTTGAATAGCACTGATAAATGGGGCATTTGGCATTTTTTCCCTCTCGTGCACTGTTCACGAGACCTGCAAGTATGGATAAACACAAATTTTGCTTTAAAACTGGGTCCGGCGACACTATTCACACATTTAAAAATGATTTTGCTACAGTAGTTTCAGTAATAAGTTTTCAGCAAAAAGTAGTATCCAAATAGACACCAAAAGTTTGAATAAAAATTAAATTCTTAAGATCCTGTCCAAATTAGCAAATTTTGCATTTTTGTTGAGAAATAACCTCATGAGTTGGCCTTTTCAATTGCTACAAATTCATGTTCTATTGTTCTATGATGATGTTATTAATCTTTGAACATCTTGATACTCTAGACACAATAAAACACTCCATGAACAACTATGTTGGTGTATTAAGAGGTCTCCAAACTGAAGCACAATATCACTGACTTAGGTCAACCTGTCATTCATGCTTAAACAATAATCCTCACAACAATTTTTATGCGCTCAAAACTGTATATAATGGCAACTCCAACTATATAGGCCCTAGCATTGGTAACCTTGGGAGTAAAATCTGCATGTAAAAACAGATGAATTCCTCAGCAGATGGGTGCTACTATGCTCTTATACAGACTGGTCGCCCCCTACAACTTTTACATAACAACCCAAAATAAAAGAGTTGAATCCACAACAGCTTCCTTCAAGAACATGTAGAGATGTGTACTACACAGAAAAGATAAGGTTTGATGACTTCAACTAAGTTGAGCAAAAGAGTAAGAACTGCCGTCTGTCTTAGTGTACAACCTCTTGCACATACCTTTTGCTTATTTTTGAACACAAAATGGCAAGCAGTAGAGAACTCCAAATAAAAATATACTCGAAAAAAAAAATGCCAGAGCAGTTCTAATCTTCCAACTCAATGATCTTCACAACAGACGCATCACCAACTTTCTGGAAGACAACTACACGATCATGAGGCTTTATGACACCAGACGCCTTGCCATGATCCAAAGCAACTTTTAGAATCGATTCATTTGCTGCATTTGTTGACTCAGCCTGCAAAAACCGAGCATGATCATCTAATGGGGTAGTAAAGCAAAACTTAGGAAAGGGAAATATCAGCCGATGATAGACAAATCATCATCATAAATATTCTATGATATTATCAAAAGAAATGAATATGCCACATTATGTAGTACTTAGTACATGCATCCTTAGCTACACAAATATTTCTAGACATTTCTACCAATCACTTCTATACCATACCTAATATCTCTATAACTCAACAGTGTTTCGGCAAAAGGCCTGAGAAACCAAACTAAGTCCACAATTCAGTTGTTCTGAACTCAGTAGGCTTGGATAGGGTCAACAGGATTGGATCAAGAATGGTAATATTGACTTCTGGGCCAAGAGCCCTTGTAACTCAACTGGAACCTCCTAGTTTTTTTAATGGAGATGTCCAAGATTCAAATCCTCCCTCCCCCAAAAACTTCTAGATGGTGTGGAGTCTTGTTGGTTGACACCCCAAATTTGCATCATAGGCACAATTTGAAGATTCTAAATTTTTTACTTCTATTCCTAAACAACACTTACAATTTGCATTTTTTCACCAACACATCTAGCCAAACTAACCCTCATTGCTTTACTCGTGTGAAATAGCATATCTGCAATTGATGACTAGGGAATAAAAATAATAGGATTCTAGTAATTATGTGAAAATTTTTCTTTTTTTTTGATAAGTAAGAAAGTAATTATGTGAAACTTAACCTTAGGGGTATGTTTGAGATTGGTGGAGAGGAGAGGGTAAGGGGTGGCTAGAAAATTCATCCAAGCAAAGGTTAAGGTCAAAACCAAAACTGTCATTATACATAAGATTGTAACAATACCAGTCATTAAGATTGAGAATAACTTATATCAATTTTTCTTTTGGCTGAAATCTTATATCATGAATGTCAAAAGAAAAAAATAAAATAAAATAAAGATTGTGGACAATAGCAAGATACAATAGTCAATGAATTTTAGTTCAGTAAAACATACTATCTTGTTGTAAAATGAGAAATCTATTAGAGTGGGTGCATTAGCTCAATGAAATTCCATTTGTGTGACTTCTATCTTCTACACTTTTAAGAGGAGAAGGGAGGGGGGAGGGGTGGGGGGACAAAATAATTAAGTTATACAATTTAGAGAGAGAGATGATAATACACCTCCAATTTTGTATTTGAGTAAAAGTATCTCAATCAACAAAATGTAATTCTTACCGGATGTCGAGGATCTGCAAGCGTGGGAAAAAGGCCTCTAACAATTAGTGATTGCCTTGCCTGACAGAAAATCATCAAAAGAAAAAGGTATCAATAATAAGCATCAGTTGCAGTCATATGATGCAATGCCTAATGCAAGAACTAATTTGGAAAAAAATGAATTAAGATAATATTTGCTTCTTTAGTGGCTGTTGCTGCTTCAGACCTGGAATTGAGCTCCTAACTTTATAGGGCTTGGAGGCAAGGGTGGCAACGTTTGACATGATTCACAAACATGACACGATTTTTTGCAGGTTAGTTTATAGTGTTAATAAATTTGGGTCAAAGTGGGCCACTTTAACCCCACTTTTACCGGGTCCGGTTCCTTGGTTTAACGTAGAACTACTTCCCAACAAGTCAAGAACAATAAAATGCCTCAATCTAGTGTCTGTCAGAGAGAGAAAGATAAGTTGCCGCAACAGAAGCCTTAAAATAAAAAAATAAATTAAAATTATGTACCTCAAAAGCACCAGTAAAAGTCCAGCAGAGTTGATTTGTTTGAAGCCGAGGGATGACAACAGACAAGACAGGCATTGTTGGCCTGTATTTTGCAATTAACCTGAATAAAAAGAGAACAAAACTAATTTTTATGAAAACTCAATGTCCCAAGATACCCATGTGCATAACCACAAATAAAAAGGTAAAAAAATATAAAAAGAAAGGGGGAAGACCTTGCAGCTCTTCCAGATGAAGTGAAGCAAATAATTACAGAGGCCTTCACCTTGATGGCTGCACGAACCTACACAAGGGAAAAAGAAATTTTTTTAGCAGGGACTGAATATCTTTCATTTATCAAATAAAAACCTCTTCTTCATCAGCAATCTATATGATGGTAACAATAGAATAAATTTAATGCAGGAACGTCACAAGTACCGCAGAGGAAGCAATAGATTCCAAGTGGGTCATTGGTTCTCCAACATATTTGACAGTATTCTTGTAGTATAGGTCGTGATTGAAAACCTTCTCTGCCTGCAGTCAGAATTTTAGTTAATAACCTTTAATCTAAAATGTACACATTGAGGAGACACAAAGTTCAGGGCCATAATTTTCTCTGTTGAATAAACTTTTGATGATCCAGACCATGGCATATGTGCCATAATAACAACAAAGATTATTTCATTCTCTTCAAATTTTGAAATTTGTATCACTGTCAAACAAGACCTGTGCAAATGATCAGCAGCCAAGGCCAGCATGTGACAGAAGTAACCCCAAAGATTGATAAAGATAGAGAGAAGAAAATAATACTTAATTCATTTGAGGAAAAAATTTATAAAGCGGGGAACAAGAAGAAGCAGAATATCTATATCTAACCACAAAAAGTCCTGCAAACTTTTGAGAAGAATATATGTATAATTAATAGGAAGTCCCTGCTGAGATGACTCTCTGCCAATAAAATGTTTATTCCAACAAAAGACAGTACAATTAAGCTGGAGACATAAAATTTTTACTGATGAGGAATAATAAGTCTAATCATTTTTAGATAAAAAGACTGGATTTAAAGTCTTCTGCATCAAGGTTTAGAACAAAAAGCTAGGGTAGTCACCATTTCGAAAACCCATGTAAGGCATTTTACCAGTTGGACTTAAGACTACGAATGTCCACTTGCATGCTGAGGCCCTATTTTTAATTTTTATGAGTGCATGCTGAGGCACTATTTGAAACAAAAACAAAATCTTATGAACCGCACCAGTGTTGTGACTCATAAGGAGCTTTAGATGGAAATAAGATAACAGTGAAGCTAATTGGGATACAGACCCCTATTTTTTCAGAATTAAAATTCCCCTAGTGCCTGTACAAGGTGGGGGTTGAGAGAGAAACTACAAAAGAAAAATAGCAACATTTACCTCTGCAGAAATTTTTCCAACAATAGAAATGGTCTCTACTGGGTACAATCCCCGCAGGGTCTCTGCACCTAGAAGAATCGCATCACTCCCTGAAAAACAAACAGCCCTAAAAAATATAAGATTCCAGACTGGTCACGCCTATATTATTATTTGAAGATGTCAGCAATTCTCAAGAAAATACAATATGAATGAGTGCTAAAACAATAGGAGAGGTATATTCTCTCACATTAAAAGATAGAAAAGACATCCAGAAAACACTGATACAATGGCCATCCACCAAAAGAAATAAGTAGAACATTTTCAATGACAGAATTCTGAAATTTACCATCCAATACTGCATTGGCAACATCTGTTGCTTCAGCACGAGTAGGTCTCAGGTTGTCAGTCATACTGTCCACAACACGAGTAACCACTGCTGGCTTTCCAGCCATGTTGCACTTGTAAACAGCAGCCTTTTGAAATAAAAACACCTGAAAATTTCAGAGGAGTTACCAGCATGTCATTACGGGTCCCTGATGGTGCACAAACATAAACCAACCTAACAGTTAAAAAAACACAAGTGGTAATCCAACATCCAGAGTGTAGGATCAAGCCTGTAACCTCATCCTGAATCCAAGGCCCATTGACTAGCAACATCAAATTGATAACATGTTCAGATTTGAAAACTGACCTTCTCTGGTGGGAGATCTATCCCCAAGTTCCCACGCGAGATAATGATACCATCTGCTTCTTTTAGGATCTCATCAAAATGAGTCAACCCCTGCAAGAATACATGAGAAAGAAGAAAGTGCAGATTCAAAATCAAATTCAAGCACAATAAATTTAAAAGGGAAAGCTTGTTGACTGTTTATGTATGACTCCTATTCTTACTGTCATTCCTTACCACCACTTCAACAATTAGACACGGATGGTCATACCCACAAGAAATGGGGGTAAGCATACCGTTTGTGTCTTAGCGGTAAATATGGTGGTTAGGAGATGGTTAAAAGAATATAACTTTTGTTAGTGCACCTCACCTCTACGTTTTCAATCTTCGCAAAAATTTGAGTTTGATGGAGGCCACCTAATTTAGAAATAAATTCCCGGGCCTGCACAATGGCAAGAACAATCACAGCTGAATGTAAGAATTAATTAAAAGAAAAAAACTTATTGCAGTAAATTATAAATTTAAGCCAACCCATCATTAAGTTAAGAGCCAATAAAAAAGAGCAAGGATAAAGATGGAAGCTAATATAAGAGAACGAGAACAAATAAGATGGGGAGAGAGGGGGTGGTTGGATAATATAATTGACTTAAGAAAAATGAACTAGACAAGAATTCCCAGCAGGAATAATTCTTACATGGCGAATATCTTCTGCATGCCGTGTAATCGACAACGAGAGGAAGTCTATATTGTTTCTAGCACCCCATGTCCTTATAACCTGATTTCAATCAACAAAATGCATGAAAGAAGTTAATAAGAACACATCAATCTTTTAGAGGGGAAACTGCACCAATCTTTTTCATATAGTTGGCCCCAAAACCAATTTTGCATAATCAAGACATACATAATCTTTGTAATGTGAAAGACAATCATAATATATCAATGGATTACCAGAAGTATTCATTAATCATATCATTTTAAGTAATGTCAATAAAGCAGGGCCCAATGACACTATTAATGGAATTATGAGGAACATAAGCCTAATAAATATGACTATAAAACTTTTTGGTGGATATCAGAAGGGATGACAATCAAGCAATGTCACCAAAAGTTATATTTTTCAAAAAAAGAAACACCATAGTAAAGGTTCCCATTGCAAACATTAATGAGTGATAAGAAATTTATTAACACCTTTCATGGCTGATTTTGTGTGCTCATAGTGTCTGGTGCAAACAGAGAACTTACCTCCTTATCTTTATCAGTGAGTGTAGGTAGATCAATACGAATTTGGGAGACATGCAATGTGTACAGCGACCCAGACAAGGTAGCAGAATTCTTTATCAAGCAAACCACATCATCACCATTCACCTCAGAGACCTGCATAGTGAAATTGGAATTCATGACATTCTTGAATTACAGACAACCATATAAAATCCAATTTTTGAACTTTCTTGAATTTATACAGCCTTTTATTTTTCTTAGTACAGATACTTGGCATTGCCTGTAAGAATAAGCATGCTTGAGATGGGCAGCCTAGTAGCAACCTAGTTACTTCTGTCTCATTCTTAAAAACGTGATCATGACAGATAATGTCTGACTAGGCAAATAGGTGATTCGACATGCCTAATTTCATAAGTTACATATCGGGTCCAATCAGCATGTACCTTATAATTAAATTCATTTTTTTCACCGTTGCCTTACCTCCAGCCATACTGAGGTAGTTTCATTCCCTGTAAAGAGGTATTGACCAATAAATATAGTGTCTCCCTTCTTCACTGCCTGCAAAGAATAAGTTAACTTCAAACACGGAAATAGTGCAACCAAACATGTCGCTGCAATGAATCAAATGTAATATAATAAATATATATACAAATAACTAGAATATTATTCTACAATTCTCCTTATGTTCATCATAGATGTAGGAGAGGGAGCCAGAAAAAACAATAGGTGGAAAAAGAAATATCTTCGAAAGAAGATACAATCTCATGAGGAATTCCAGCTTACTATCTCAAAAAAAAAAAGACATGGCAGAGCAGAAAATCCTTCTTAGCAGTGTACTAACTTTGTAGACAAGTGCAAACATCTAATTTAGCTCAAAATCCCTAAAGAAAGGCATAGGCAGCAAGGATTAAACACAAACACTTTCCTTCAGTTTAAAGATTTTGAATTTAATGTTTTTGGCCTTCACTATTTTTATTTCCAATTTCTAAAAATAAAAGTTCTCAGAAATCTTCACTGAGTGATATAATTTGAGATTCCAAAAAATGAGTGATTCCTTTTTATACATGATAGTGAAGACATACAGCAAGAACGAGCCTCCCGGTCAGAAATAATACTCAAACAATCAAGTTTGAAAAAAAAAAAAAAAAAACAGTGCATACATAAGTTGCAATTACTTCAAGAACATTAAAAAAGTTGCAGTAAATCAGGGTAAAATTGTGAAGAAGTCCATAATAAAGAAGAACATGCACTCCCACCATATGAGAAAATTCCATTAGACAAATTGATTATAGTAACTTTTTTACTTTGTATAGTGACAATCTGAACAAATACCTAATGATTAGTATGGTCTAGAGACTGTCAAGGAAACCAAAAGACAGTCAACTGAATATATGTAGCATAGGTGTAAAACTGTAATTCATATTCTGTTTAAAACAAATAGAAAGATAAAGCAGAATTATGCCAATAATACGATGGTTTTCAGCAAGGCAAAACAGCTTGTAGCATTTGGACCTAAACTAAACATTTATCTTACAGAAATGGCCTAACCCTTGTCAGAATGTCAATTTTATATTAAGCCAAAAATGAATATATATTATTATGAAAACAAAACAATAAAATGCTTACCTTTGATAACCCACTAAAGTTTATGGGTAAGAGATTTGAAGTAGCTTCTTTTTCTTGATCAGGTGTCAGGATGACCAATGTATCAGCTTGAAGGGATATGGGGTGCTCAGTTTTGTTGACAACTTGCAGTTCCGGACCCCCAGTATCGAGCATTACCTGAATTAGAGGGGAAAAAAAATTAAGTTCACATTATCCATCTTTGCAAGGCATAGAATTCAAAGAGTAAATTGGGGTAGCAAGTCATTTCAGGGGGGAAATCGCATTATTAGCCAAAATTGACCACAAATGGTTAATATGAACATAAACTATGAAAAGTATTGAACACAAGAATGTCAGGCTTACTGCACAGAGCTTCTTGGTATTCTTGACAGCAGTCCTTAAGTTTTCCAGTGTCTCTTGGTGAAATTGAGTATCACCCAATGAGAAATCGAACCTTGCCACTAACATATACCCAAAAAAATAAATATGAACATAAGTACATTAAATTTAACCCCAAAAATAAGTCCAAATCTGACAGTAGAACTTAGTAAGGGGAAACCCACTGTACAAGAAAAGTAAAAACAAAAAGTACATGTTAACTTGATGACTTGTTTTAGTCTGTTTGAAAAACATATAGATGCAAAAGAAAGTAGAGTTTTTAGTATGTATTTCTCAATATTTGTGACCAAGTAAATACAAACCTCCAATCAACTGAGCAAGAGAACTTAGTGAGTTCCATTAAACAAATTATTCCATATCTCTCAGAACCCGCAAAAACAATGACATAAAGACTCATATAACGTACAATATGCTCTCTCAAGTCTCAATTATCAACCATGGATAAAGCAAAATAGAAGAGATAAGGAATATAAAGGCAACAGGTCCGGAAATACCAGACATTCCCGCCTGCAAACAACCGGAAATGATCTCAACAGATCGTGATTTTGGACCAAGCGTTCCAACAATCTTCGTCATTGCAGGAAAGAAACTCTGCAGAGAACATCTCATTAGAAACATGAATGACAAAACATAAACTTGTGTCAATCCTAAACAAAGATTCCACAGATAATCAATACAATTTTTCCTATCCCAAATTTTTTTTTTCAGTTTCATTACCAGGTAAATTAAGTAAACAATAGAACAACAACCGAGCCTTAATCCAAAAGTTTTATCCTCAACATGCTAGTCTGCGTCAGTCAAAAGTATTATTTTCTGCCATTCAGTTCTGTCCAATCTCATACTCTCAATTACTTCCTTAATTAACATGTCTTTTTTTACTAATTCTACTAATATTATTTTTGCTCTTCCTCTACTTTTTTCCATTCCCTCAACTTGAATCAACTCACTCTTTTTCATTGGTGCATTAATCGCTCTCTTCTGATCAATGATCAAACCATCTAAAGCAACTCTCCTCATTTTTTCGTCAATAAGTACAACCCCTATCTATAAGAGAATTATCTTATTTCGAATCATATCTTTGTGTAATTCCACTTATCCGTCTCATGAATAAAGTAAACAAATTCACCAGTATCCTAATATCCTAATAATATAAACAAATTCACAAGTATCCTAATATTTTAGGCTTTTTGGTACAAGTAATTATTTATCATAAGCAAATGCTAGTATTAAGCACTTCTGAGAGGTGAAATTATGTTGTTTAAAGGTCCCATATATCAATCACATTTCAATCTACTTTTTTTTAATAATATTTTCTCAAACATTTTCTCAGCAACCAAACGGATCGATAACAAGCAGAACATGGTGGGGGACCAAAGAAGATTATAAATAAAAAAACCCAACACTTTTACCCAAAAAAAACTATGTTTTTGTTTGCTCAAGTAACAAACAAACAAAGAAAACTTAACTCTGAAAATTAAAGTAACCCTTTTCCTTGACTTTTGGTTTGAATTAATAACAGTGTCACAGAGAGTGGAAAGTGAAACACTTACAGGCTTTGATGGCTCGAGAATTGAGGCCATTCTTATGGGCTCCTCAAGGAGCAAGTGATTGGAATGCATTTTCTGATGATCAAGAGAGAGACACACACACACACAGACTGATCTGGATGAAACAGACAGACAGTGGGAAGATGAGGAATGTGAATTATGAAAAAACCAGTACTATGATCAAAGGTCGCGTCAGTTATGAGTTTCTTAGTTATCTACTCTCTATTGTTTTTATTATAGCTTTCTTGTTTGTTTTATAGAAAGCGAGAGGGGTAATGGTATACAGTGGAGTCAATGGTCATGTGGACCCGTAGACAACGTGGTCGTGGAATGTAAAGTCAAAAAAAGAAGGAAAGAAATCACTGTGAAATGAAGGAGACACGAAAACTATGGGTGGTAAAACAAAGGTTTCACTGTTAACTAAAGGAATATGCTTGGGTCCAAAACCAAACATTAAAATTTTTTTAACCCGTCCGGTCGGGAAAATTTTAGGATCCCTCACTTTTTGGTGCCACAATTTTAATGTAACAGACGGTAAGAAGTAAAGAAAAATAATTAGTTTATGCTAAAAAGCAATCACAGTCTAGTATATAAGATAATTGCGGAGAAATTGTATGATACTTGGTGTTCACTTTCTAGTGCATTGGGTGAGTATTAATATTCTCTAAACTTCAGGGGTCATTTGGTACAGGATATTGCTTTAAGATTTTTAAAATGTTGAAAAATTCTTACATTTAGTTACAAATCACACAAGTATTTGGATTCTCACTTAACTCACTTCTTTTAGGAATGTAAATTCCCTTTGAAACAGATGAGTATCTAAATTCCTAAACTTAAAAAAAGTACATTTGTTATAAATGGACTATTTTACCATTTGTTATCCAAATTCCAAAACCAAATGTAAAAAATTTAAGAGCTGTAATGTTATTCTAGTAATATTATTTAAGTGTTGTGGAAATACGTGTGAGTAAAAAAGTGTTATAGAAAATAAAAATACTTGTTGTGTTGTTTAAACAACGAAAACTGTTATTTAAATAACGTTACCAAACATGCCCTAAACCTATCTAGTCGGGAAAAATTTTAGGATCACTCGCTTTTTGCTGCAATAATTTTGATGTAACAGACTGTGAGTAGTAAAGAAAAATAACTAGTCTATGCTAAAAAGTCAATGACAGTCTATTACATAAGATAATTACGGAGAAATTGTGTGATACTTGATGTTCACTTTCCAATGCATTGGGTGAGTATTAACATTCTCTCGGGGTAATGTTTTAAGATTCTTGGAAATATTGAAAAATTCTTACATTTGGTTGCAAATCACACAAATATCTAGATTTCCACCTAACCTTTTTTTTAGGAATGTGGATCCCCCTTAACAAGTGGGTATCTAAATTTTCAAACTTCAAAAAAAAAAAAATACATTTGTTATAAATTGACAATTTTACCATTTTTTTTTTACTTATCATTTAACCAATGGAGATAAAACATACTTATAAAAAAAATGGAGATAAAACATAAAACAAATTATCAACATATATTCCTTTATTTTTATCTCTTCCTACCACAACAACATAAACGCTAAAATAAAATAAAATATTTATATCTCCTATTTGGGATTGGTTATTTGCTAAAATAAAATAAAATTTTATTTTTATTAACAAAACAGGATGTTGTGATTTTCATAAAGAACAAGAATTTAAGTAGTTATTCTTGTATTATACATGTCATTTTGAAATGTTAGACTATAGTTTTAATGAATTTATCTTAATTTTATATTTTGTTTGTTATTATTTAATTAGAGTAAGATTAAAAAAATTGATATTGGGTTTATAAATCTAAGGATAGTATGGGTGAAATAAATAATTCCTTTAAGATTCTTAAGAATAAATCAAATATAAGAATAGTTACATTCTAAGATATCCAAATTAGAAGACATCATATTCTAAGGAATCTGGATGCTTGGAGTGGATTTCCACATACCAAACGCCACCTAAAGTGTTATTAAACATTTTTTTTTTTTTTGAAAAGCCTAACTATCCATTTTATATTTAAAATGAGTGAGTTAAACTTTTTCTATATTGTTAATAATTTATATAATTATTAAAATAATGTTATTTTTTATGATAATTTGATAATTGGTGTGAGAGTATTTGAATCTTGAATGTAATTTAATTAAAAGTGTGATAAAATTACTCTGTTTCAAAATAGATGAATAATACACATATCTATTTTAAGAACAAAAAAGTATTTTAAGAACTATACACATAACTTTAAAAGATCCTAATTCCTTGGATCACGTTGTATGAACGGTTCAGATTTTCATGCACTGATATGGATTGTGTTGTCCAAGAAAAGGTTAGCACTGTTTGGGATTAGCCAATTAGTTTATTTTGTTGAGAATACTGTAGATAAAGGTAAAAATTTGCTGAAATAGTACAGTGAAACCATAAATAGTATCAAAATGTATCATAAGACCCATGAATAATAACAAAAATAAAGTTAAATAGTAAAATAAGCTAGCTTTTTAATAAACTAGCTTGTTTAGATACTGTTTTTTTTGCTGAAACTGAAAATATATTGCTAAAAGTACTATAGATAAAAGTAAAAATTAGTTGAAATAGTACAGTGAGACCTATAAATAGTACCAAAAAATGCAGTGGAGCCCATGAATAGTACCAAAAATAAGTTGAATAGTGAAATAATTTATAATTTTCATTACTTCTCAAACACACGATATATGTAATGCTTGTGTTAAAGAGGAATGATCATTTAGAAGCAAGCACAACGGTTTGCTAGTCTGTGGGTTCAATATCCTGTATAGATCTAATTACCAAGAAAGTAAATACTAGTTTTTATCAAAGACAACCTTTAGCCAAATTTTCCCAAAGAAAAAACTTTTCCTTCTTTGTTCTGTTTTATGTGTAACTATGACCTTTTCTTTTCCAATGGGCATAACCAAGTCAATTGAGGGTGTTCGCCAAACCTTACTACTGCATCCAAATCGACCAAAATTGCCTACAAAATAAAGTAATCGCACCGCACCACAAGTAATAGTAAACCACACCACACTGTAGTGTGTAGCTTTATGATAAGAAAATTGCACCGCACCACACCCATACATATATATATATATATATATTATTTGATGTTAAATTTATATTAATAATTTAATAGTATATAAAGTAAGTGATCAACTTAGTATTAGTGCATTCTAGTTTCACATTAAAAACTACTTTGTTTTAGTTAAATACTCTATCTCACACTCTCACTCTCACAAAATCAAAAGTTCAAAAGTTTAATTTTATGTATATATTTGTGGTACTTTTAGTTTACTATCAACTTGTCATGGATATTTTTTTTTTTTTGACTTGTATATATTTGTGTGACTTTTTTTGTTATATATATATATATATATATGAACTTACATAAACTTACTATCATATTGTCATGATTATTAATACTAGAAATTGACCATTAAATCTTGAAAAATATATCATTCAAAAACCGACCAAACTGTATCTTGTATACCACACCACACATGTAACCGCTAAATTGAGGTGTGGTGTGGTTTTGGTTTTAGCCAAACCGCACCACAAAGTGAGATGCTTAAATTGGCCTTAAACCACATCGAACCGTACCACAAACATCCCTAATTAAAACAAGTGGGGCCTTTACTAGTGCAATGTTTAATCAATAATCCTAAAAATTGAAATAACATAATTTAAAGCAAATTTTCATTTTATGTACATATCACATACTATGAAATTGTCAATTTATGAAAGTAATATTACTTTCATATGAGTTCACTAATGACACTTTACACTTTAATTTTTATGTACCGATCACAACTTTTTTTAACATTATTAAAAAAAAAATGTACCAATCACAACTTGATACATTAGTTGAGTGTGAAATTAGGTATGTTTGCAAACTTAGTGATGTTTAATCCATTCACAAACCAAAGGGTAATGACCATAATTTATATTATTAAAGCATGAGGGGAAATACAATAAATTATGAAAAAAAAAAATAAACTGGTAGTTTGTAGTTTGTAGTGTAGAGAATGATGAGATTAAAACTGATAAAGAATATTTCTTGAACACAATACACATCATGAGATTTGTAGGATGGCTCTTTGTTAGGGAAAGGGTGAGGGAAAATTACATTTTATCATCCCAAATTATACCTCTAATTATACTTTGCACCTTGAACTTTTGGAATGCATGTTTTGTACCATAAACTATGACATTATTATACTTTGCACCCTAACATCAAGTTTACCGTTAACTTGAATGGAAAAATATAGCACCACTTGAAAAAACCTAGAGGGCGTTTGGATAGCCCGTCCACGTCCAAGTTTTGGCTTTTTTTTTTTTTTTTTTTTTTCAACGCGTGTTTGTTACTGTTCATTGGCCATGAACAGTGATTTTAGGCCAATGAACAGTAACTTTTGGAATGAACAGTATTTTTTACCCCCTTTAAAAATTATTTTGCTACAGTATTTTCAGTTTTCAGTTTTCAGCAATAAGTTCTATCCAAACGGACTCCTAGTTGCCCCTCTTCTCAATCTCTTAAAAATAAAAGATAAATTACATTCTACCATCCTAAACTATACTTCTGATTACACTTTGCATCCTAAACTTTGAATTTCCATCAAAGTTAATAGCAAACTTAACGTTAGGGTGCAAAGTATAACAAAATGTCATAGTTTAGAGAGCAAAATGTGTATTTAAAAAGTTTAAGATACAAAGTGTAATATGAGATATAGTTTAGGGTAGTAAAATATAGTTTTTAAGAAAGGTGGGCATGTCATTTGATGAAAGAACCTCCTTGGATATTATTCAATATTCACTCATCAAAGACATAGACCAATTCTGGCGAATGGTTCAAACCTCACATAGGACTAATAAAAAATTTAATCTAAAAATTTTAGGTGCATGTGACTCTCACCTAGGACTAATAATTTAATCACAAAATAATAGATTCCTCACGAGTCATGACCTTGATGACTCGTTGTCCTAGTCCTTCCAAGTATCTGGATTTCCACTTAACCCATTTTTTTAGGAATGTGAATTTCCTTTAAAACAAGTGAGTATCCAAATTTCCAAACTTAAAATAAAATAAAATAAATTGTTATAAATTTGTTAGGACATATGTGATTGGTTGTTAGGGACATATGTCAACATTTTATGTAATTGACTAATCCTTTGACAAAATGCACTTTACTTGTATTTGGGTAGATCTAGGATGTGTTTAAATACTTCAAGAAACCTTGTTTCAAGTTCAAGTGTTAAAAACATGCAAGTCAGTCCAAGAATCAAGTCAGAAAGTACTGGATTTTAAAACTCGATAGCTGCTCGACACCTCTTGACACATAGCTTATCTATCGAGCTCTTCAGTTGCTTTTTATTGCAATCTCGACACCTCTCGATAGCTAGGTCGATCGATCAATAAACTTTCTAGATGCTCGATAGCTCACAAGTGAAGAAGTTCTGATTCATTAAATCTCGATAGCTACTAGATAGCTCTCGTTACCTCTCGATAGCTCGCAACAGGTACAAAATTCAGTTTTTCAGATCTAATTTTCGGCCCATGCTTATGTATTTGTGTATGATTTCTTTTTTCACAACCCTAAACATATATAAGACTTATTTTAAAGACCGTCACATAAGAGAATACAAGGATAACACATGCAAAAGGTGACTGAAACCTTATTCTCTCTAAAAGAAGCTACTGCTTCTTTGCGCTTTAGGGTTTTGTAATCAAGTGCTTCTTGATATTTATTGTTGATGAAGTGAAGAACTTTGTAACTAACATTTTTCTTTCTCAAGTTGGTGAGTGAATCACGTACTGGGATTTGTGCAAAGGAGTTAGTCACGTACTGGGATCCATGTATCAAAAGGCAGCGTTCATATATTGAAGAGTTCAGAGGTTCTAAACCAGTAAAAGGTTTCTATTGTAAGTTCATCTACGGGGATTGTAGAGTCTAGGGACAAAGGTTTTGTACTAGATCTGAAACTTCTCTTTATTATAGTGAATTGCTTTTCGGGAAGATTTCCCCTCAAGTTTTTTACTATGAAACTAGTTGGTTTCATTGGTTTTTCTATGTCATAATATATTGTCTTATTTATTTTTCCGCTGCATTATTTGTAACATGATATTGATGTTTGTTTGTTTGTTTTAACAAGTTTTATTTATTATAAATCTAATGAATAACTTAGGTTTAAAACTTGTTAATTCTATCAACCGGGGTCTAAATTTCCCAACAAAATTGACAATTTTACTATTTTTTACTTAGCATTGAACCTATGGAGATAAAACATACTTATCAAAAACAAATTGAGATAAAACATAAAACAAATCATCAACATTTATTCCTTTATATTTATCTCTTCCTACCACAACAACATAAATGCTATAATAAAATAAAATATTTATATCTCCTATTTGGGATTGGTTATTTGCTAAAATAAAATGAAATATTATTTTTATTAACAAAACAGGATGTTGTGATTTTCATAAAGAACAAGAATTTAAGTAGTTATTTTTGTATTATTCATGTCATTTTGAAATTTTAGACTATAGTTTTAATGAATTTGTCTTAATTTTATATTTTGTTTGTTATTATTTATTTAGAGGAAGATTTAAAAAATTGATATTGGGTTTATAAATCTAAGGATAGTATGGGTAAAATAAATAATTCCTTTAAAATTCCTAAGAATAAATCAAACATAAGAATAGTTACATTTCAAGGCATCTAAATTAGAAGACATCATATTTTAAGGAATCTGGATGTCAGGGGTGGATTCCCATGTACCAAACACCACCTAAAGTGTTATTAAACATTTTTTTTTAAATCCTAACTATTCATTTTATATTTAAATGAGTGAGTTAAACTTTTTCTATATTATTAATAATTTATATAATTATTAAAATAATGTTAATTTTATTTTTTATGATAATTTGATAATTGGTGTGGGAGTATTTGAATGTTGAATGTCATTTAATTAAAAGTGTGATAAAATTACTTGTTTCAAAATAGATGAATAATATTTTGAGATTTTAGCAACAAAAAAAAAAAAGTATTTTAAGAACTATACACAACTCATTTCAAATTTGCAGCTTACAGTGAGAAAACTCTTCTGCTGTTTCAATCCTATTCATGTACTTCAGATAGGAGCTTTTATAATTGGGTTTGAGTGGGATCAGGTGTTTGACTAACGGAGGCCATCTGATCATGATCTATTTCAGGGCGGAGCTAGGAATTTTTGTTTAGGGGCCAAGTGCGGAACCCTCATATAAATACACACACATATACACATTTTTTTATTTGATAAGTTATATATATACACTCACTAAACAAAAAAAAAAACTTAGTATTTTCAATCAAAGTTATGTTTGATGACGATCTTTATAAAATAAAATTTATTTTTTCCATTTTCATAGTAAAATTCTTAAAAAATTTCATTTTAAATACAAATTATCAAATTTTATACTAAAGTAAAAAATATTTCAATTGAACTAATGAAAATTTCAAAAATATGCAACTAAAAACACTAAAATAAGTTAGGTTCCAAACATTTTTAAAACTATCTTGCTCTAACCTATTATGTGTAGTTTTAGTGACAAGATTTTTTTAATGAGTCAATGACTTGTTAATCGCCACATAACGGGTTAAAAAAGATAAATTCAAACATGTTTGATGCCAAACTTTATCAAATATTTAACAGATTTAAGAGCACATTTTAAAATAAAAAATAGAATTGTAAAAAATAAAGTTATATCTCTATAACTTTTAGACCAATTATTTTTTTTAAGAGCATCATTGAACTAATTCAAATATTTGGGAGGGCCAACTCTTATTTTTATAGACTAAATTTTGAAAATACTAAAATAATTATATATATAATTTAAAAAATTTCAAAATTTTGGGGGGCCAAGCTTCAACATAGCTCCGCCCTGATCAATTCATTAACATCAAACAATTAAGGGAAGCCAAAAACTAATTTGTTAAGACATTAATTTTTATGATTGATTCTCACAATCAGATGGATGCAATTGACGATCCAACTTGATTCAATTTTATGGCCAACAGAGTCATTTTTTTTTTTAAAAATCAATTATAAGCTGACACCTAAATATATTGTGAAATTGAGTATATTCAATACTAGACAGAAGTCATAGAACGATAGAACACAGGAATTAATGATTCTACATGTGTACTTGACCCAATAGTCAGTGTGAATAGGAAGAAATACTCTTCAAAGTCTGCTCATCACTTATCATGTGAGGTGTGATGCAATCTCAAGAAATAATGAGGAAACCCCCTTGAAGAAGGAATGATAATTCCTTGGATCACGGTGTATGAACGTTCAGATTTTCATGCACTGATATGGATTGTGTTGTCCAAGAAAAGGTTTTTTTTGGTGAAGTTGTCCAAGAAAAGGTTAACACTATATGCAATGCA
Source organism: Castanea sativa (assembly GCF_040712315.1). Lineage (NCBI taxonomy): Eukaryota > Viridiplantae > Streptophyta > Magnoliopsida > Fagales > Fagaceae > Castanea > Castanea sativa. The sequence goes on along the minus strand of NC_134023.1, from coordinate 43,697,304 downwards.
TTTGATAAAGAGGAATGATTATTTGGAAGCAAGCACGAGGGTTTGCTAGTCTGTGGGTTCAATACCCTGTATAGAGAGCTCTAATTACCAAGAAAGCAAATACTAGTTTTTATGAATGACAACCTTTAGCCAAATTTTACCAAAGAAAAAACTTTTCCTTCTTTATTCTGTATTATGTGTGACTATGACCTTTTCTTTTCCAATGGGCATAACCCAGTCAATTAAGGGGTGTTCGTCACATTGTTCGACTGCACCTAAATCGAGCAAAATTGCCTGTAAAATGAAATAATTGCACCCCACTGCACTGCAAGTAGTAGAGAACCACACCACAGCGTAATGTGCACCTTGATGTTAAATTTATATTAATGATTTAATATTATATAAAGTAAGTGGTGAACTTAGTATTAGTGTATTCTAGTTTCACAGTAAAAACTACTTTGTTTTGGTTAAATACTCTATCTCACACTCTCATTCTCACAAAATCAGAAGTTCAAAAGTTTAATTTTATGTATATATTTGTGGTAATTTTAATTTACTGTCAATCTATCATGAATTTTTTTTTGTCTTGTATATATTTGCGTGACCTTTTTTGTTATATATATATATATATATATAAACTTATTATCATATTGTCATGATTATTAATACTCCCTCCGTCCCACTTTGTTTGTCCTCTATTCCATTTTGAAATGTCCCAAAATATTGTCATTTTTCTAAAAATAAAAGTTATTAGTTTACTAATGTTCCTATTATACCCATACTTTATTTTCAAAGCTATTTGAAAAGAAAACTAAAAAAAAATCAATCTAATTGGGGCACCTTTTTAGTTGCCTCATTAAGAATAACTCCTTTTTAAAAAAGCTGATAAATTTATTTAAGGGTAGTTTTGTAAACTTATACATTTTTATAAGGCAGATAAGACAATAAATGATGTTCCCTTAAAAAGTTTGACTTTTCAAATAGGACAAACAAAGTGGGACAGAGAGAGTAGTAAACTAGAAATTGACCATCACATCTTGAAAAATATATCATCCAAAAACTGACCAAACCGTATCTTGTATACCACACCACACATGTGACTGCAAAATTGAGGTGTGGTGTGGTTATGGTTTTGGCCAAACCGCACCACAAAGTGCGATGCCTAAATTGGCTTAGAACCACATCGAACCGCACTGCAAACACCCCTAATTGAAACAACCAGGGCCTTTGCTAGTGGAATGTTTAATCAATAATCCTAAAAATTGAAATAACATAATTTAAAGCCAATTTTCATTTTATGTACATATCACATACTATGAAGTTGTCACTTTATGAAAGTAACATTACTTTCATATGAGTCTACTAATGACACTTTACACTTTAATTTTTCTATACCGAATCACAACCTTTTAAAATATTATTAAAAAAAAAAAACATGAACCAATCACAGCTTGATACATTAGTTGAGTGTGAAATTAGGTATATTTGTAACCTTAGTGATGTTTAATCCATTCACAAACCAAAGGGTAATGACCGTAATGTTTATATTATTAAAGCATGAAGGGAAATACAATAAATTATGAAAAAAAAATAAACTGGTAGTTTGTAGTGTAGAGAATGATGGGATTAAAACTGATAAAGAATATTTCTTGAGCACAATACACATCATAAGATTTGTAGGATGACTCTTTGTTAGGGAAAGGGTGAGGAAAGATTACATTTTACCACCTTAAATTATACCATTGATTATACTTTACATCCTAAACTATAACCTTGTTACATTTTGCACTCCGACATCGAGTTTACTATTAACTTGGATGGAAAAATATAGCACCACTTGAAAAAACCTAGTTGCCCCTCTTCTCAATATTTTAAAAATAAAAGATAAATTATATTTTATCATCGTAAATTATACTCTTGATTATACTTTACACCCTATTTTTTTTAAGAATGAAGACTTTTATTGAAAAAACTAAAGAGCGACCAAATTAGCTTGAACATAAGGTAAGGTGCAAGATGGGATATCCTCCATCCACACTATACAATTTTGAGTTGTCAAAGCTAGCCTAGCTAAACTGTGAGCAACTTTATTACCATCTCTCTTTACATAAGAGTATGACAATTGTGAATATAAACCGGAAAATAACGATACGTCATATATCAAATGTGTGTAAGAAGCCAATCCAAAATCTTGCATGTTAGGGCCTCAACAACTACTTCCGAGTCACCCTCAATTATGGCTCTATGAAGACCCAACTCACTGCCAAACTCCACAGCCTTTCTAGCTACCATTGCCTCAACTTCCACGAGTTGGTAAGCTTGGTCCAGCTGCTGTATAAGTGAAGCAATAACCTCTCTATGACAGCTCCTTACAACAATGCCAATCCCAAATTTGTTGTCTGCAATTGACAGCGCTCCATCGTAATTGATCTTGTAGCTGTCCGGTGCAGGTGCAGTCCACAAATTCTGATGCATTGAGCTTGAACTGAAACGGTTCTGCCTGAGGTTACTTCTACGGATTTCATTCCAGCTCTCCTCTGCCATTTTTCGTAGCTCTTTGGTAAGGTGGCAAGAGTGATTCAGCCTAAGTTTATTGCGTTGGTTCCATATGCTCCACACCTGAATAGCAAACAGGTCCAGCTGCTTCCCATTTTCAAGAATCCAACTGCACAACTCTTTGAAATCAGCAAAATGAATCCTTGCACGGAAATTCCATCTGTCACCTTCCCACACCTCATTCAAACTCGTGCAACTCCATAAAGCATGCAAGGTATCCTCTGCTTGTAGGGAGCAACGGTCACAGCTGGGATTTTGTATGATTGTTCGCCGTACCAAATTTTGCTTAGTTGGAAGTGAGTTCCTACACGCATGCCACAACAGATTTTTATATTTTTTTGGAACTTCTAGGGACCAAATACTCTTCCAAAATTTCTTGTCCACCTTCGAGTGAGTGCCATCCTCTGATTTTTCCTCCAAGTCCTTTAGAAACTTGCATCCGGACTTACAATTGTACTGTCCATTAGCAGTGAAGGGCCAATACAAAACATCTTCTATTTGGCAGCGAGGCAATGGTTTCCCTCGAGCAAGTTCCGCTTCAGCTGGAATGAGCACACCTATAAGCATTTCAGCATCCCACTTACCCATATTGTTGTCTATGAGGCAGTCCACGGTGGCATCTTCCATAGATTCAATGATTGGGGATGAAATCAATGGAGGATGTTTTATGGGCAACCAATGATGCTGCCAGATTTTGATACTTTTTTCATTACCCACCCTGAATCTAGCTCCCATTTGTATCACCTCTCTTCCCTTCAAGATGCTTTTCCAAGCATAGGAACTGGAAGCCGATTCTTTTGCTTCCATGAATGAACAATGGGGAAAAAATCTCACCTTAAAAATTCTGTAAAAGAGAGTACCTTCATTGTGTAAGAGCCGCCATGCTTGCTTGGCAAGGAGAGAGTCATTGAAAAGAGCAAGATCTTGAAAACCCATTCTTCCTTCTAGTTTTGGTTTTGTGAACTCTGACCATTTAACCCAATGTATTTTTCGTTTGTTACCTCGTTGCCCCCAAAAGAATTTTTTTACCATTGCTTCAATTTCATGGCAAAGGATCAAGGATAACTTGAAACAACCCATGACATAAGTTGGAATGGCTTGAGCAATTGCTTTGATTAGGACTTCTCTACCAGCTTAAGAAAGGAGCTTCCCCTCACACCCTTGTAATTTCCTCCACACTCTCTCCTTAATATAGTTAAAGCTTGCCTTTTTGCCCCTTCCTACCAATGAGGGTAGCCCTAAATACCTCTCATAAGACCTTATTTCATTCACCCCCAACACATTTTTAATCTCTTCTTTAACCTCATATTTTGTGGACTTGCTAAAGAAAAGAGAAGTTTTTTCTTTATTTATTTTTTGCCCCGACATCTCTTCATATTTTGCCAAAATTTTAAGCACGTTTCCACATTCTTGAGAATTTGCCTTACAAAAAAGCAAGCTGTCATCTGCAAAAAATAAGTGGGTTAGTTTGGGGCCTCTTTTGCATATTAAGAAGGCGTTGATCTCCTTTGACCTTGCAACTCTTTTGATTAAGCCATGTAATCCTTCCATACATAATAGGAAAAGGAATGGAGAGAGTGGGTCGCCTTGTCTTATGCCTCTTGTTGGATTTATTAACCCCTTTGGATCACCATTCACCAGAATTGAGTATGAGACTGTATGAACACACTCCATAATTAAACTGATCCACCTTGAGCAGAATCTCATTTTTTCCATTAGTTTCTGAAGATAATTTCATTCCACCCTGTCGTACGCCTTGCTCATGTCTAGTTTTAGCGCCATAAAACTTGTTTGTCCTGAATTGTGATTTTTCATACAATGCAAGGTCTCAAAAGCTACTAATACATTATCTGAAATAAGCCTATTCTTTGCAAAAGCAGATTGATGCTCAGTTATAAGATCTGGTATGAATTTTTTTAATCTGTTTGCAAGGACTTTTGAAAATATTTTGTACAATACATTACATAGACTAATAGGGCGATATTGAGAGATTGAAATTGGATTCTTCACTTTTGGAATTAGAGTGACAAAAGTATGGTTTATTGGGTAAGGTAATTTACCTGAATTCAGCCAAGCTAGTATTGTGGAAGTAACTTCTCTGTTCATAATCGCCCAAAAGTGTTGATAGAATAAGGGTGGCATCCTATCAGGACCTGGTGCTTTTAGGGACGCCATTTGGTTTAGTGCTTCCTCAATTTCCCACTCCATGAACTCCCCCATTAGCTGTTCATTGATCTCATCTGTGACCAACCTTGGTATAAAGGAGAGAGAACCTTCCTCAATGACCGAATTCCTTGTAGTGAACAATTTTGCAAAATACTCTACAATGATGTCTCCAATCACTTCCGGTTGCTCTTGCAAATTCCCCCTTTTATCTTCAATTCCAAGAATGGAATTCTTCCTGAATCTTTGAGTTGCTTTGTTGTGGAAAAATTTGGAATTGTTATCCCCATTTTTCAACCACAACACCCTAGATCTTTGGCACCACATCCGTGTTTCCTTGTCCATGAGATCATGAATTTCAGCTTTCAACTCTCTAAGTCGAGAATTATCTCCCCTCCTAATTGTCTTGGCCTCAATCCTGGCTAGCATCTTCTTTTTTTCCTCCAATTCTCGCCTTACACTACCAAATTCATTTTTTCCCCACTCTTCCAAATCCTTACTACATTTTTCAATTTTTTTCATGATGTCACCATCCTCCCCATTCCTCCAAACCGCCTCCACAATTTCTCCACATCGTGTGTTAGATAACCACATCTCCTCAAAACGAAACACTTTCTTCTTGGGTGCAAAATGTGCATTTAAAAAATTTAATGTACAAAATGTAATATGAGGTATAATTTAGGATGGTAAAGTGTAATTTTCCAGAAAGACGAGCATGTCATTTGATGAAAGAACCTCCTTTGTATATTATTCAATATTCACTCATCTAAGGTGTAGACCAGTTCTGACAAATGGTTGGAACCTCAAATCACAAATTAAAAATAAAAATTTGGGGTGCTTGTGAATCACAAACTAACAGATCCTCATGAGTCATGACCTTGATGACTCGTTGTCCGAGTCCTTCCAAGAGCAAGAAGCATGGATATAACTATATAAGAAAGCAAACAAACTGGTGGGTGGTCTTGTTCGGAAGAGTTGTGCTCTCCAATAAGGCTTTATTTTGTTTTAATCATATGCTTGGGGACATTTTTTTTTTAAGGAAAATAGAAACTTTTATTGCTGTGAAAATGAGGCTACGTGACCATTTGGATCCAGATTATAATGGCTGCGTTTTAAGTTTTTGCGTTTTCTCCCCTTTTTTTTTCAACGTGCATGAACAGTAACCGATACTATTCAGCACTGTGGGGAGACAAAGTTACTGTTCACGCACTATTCATGGGACCCATAAGCACTTTATTTAGAAAAAATATTAAAAATGGGTCCCACGGTACTATTCACACATTTAAAAATTATTTTACTATAGTGTTTTCAGTTTTCAGTTTTCAGCAATAAGTTATATTCAAATGGACCCGTATCCCAAGACAATTGTTGATATATTCACATAATTTAAAACCAATTTTCATTTCTTAATAATAATAATATTAAAGGTGTACCTATTACCTAATGTCATATATTCACATAATTTAAAACCAGCTAATATTTCTTAATTTAAGAAATTAAGTTTTAGAATTTAGATAAGATGATAAGAATATGTTTAATTTGGTAGATATTGACCATAAAACAAATCATCTTCCTTTAGAATAGTATATATATTTATAATACGTTGATTTGGTAATAAATTTACTTGTTGACCTACCAATACCATACAATATGAAAAATTATATGATTCTTTTTCTCTTTTGATACGTAAAAATTATGTTTTAAATTTTTTTTTTGAAGTACATGATAAATATGCTTGAGTGATCTTACCAACACATTCTTTTTTATAATAACTTGTTAAAGTTGTAAGTTTTTATTGATTTTCACATAAATTGATTAAGAACTCATTGCCTTTTGATTAAGATTTACCTATAACTTTTGTTACCAATTTTTTCATAAAGGTAAGTTTAAAACTACACACAGATTGTGCTTAGTGTATGACATATATATGTGTGTGTGTGTGATGGGTTCCAGTTAACTCAACTGATAAAGTCTCTGTTGGTTGTATAAGAGATCTATGATTTAATCCCCGCCTACACCAAAAACTGATTAGTGTCATGATCTGATGATAAAAAACTACCATTAGGAGCGGACGATATAGGTTGGGGGGGAAGGAGTGTATGATACTCTTAGGTGGCGTTTGGTATGGGGTAATGTTTTAGGATTCCTAGGAATGTTTAAAGATTCCCATGTTTGGTTGCAAATTACGCTAAGAAATCAGATGCCAGGGGAATCCTTAAACCCCTCTCAGTAGGAATGTGGATTCCCTTTAAAACAGGTGGGAATCCAGATTCCCAAGCTTAAAAGAAATTGTATTTTTTATAAATTGACAATTTTAACCTTTTTTCCTTATCATTTAAGCAATTAAGATAAATTATAAAACAAATTATCAATATCTTCTCTCTTGTCTTTATCTTTTTCCGCCAAAATAACATAAACAGGATAAATAACTTTGCTAATAGTTATTTTTATATTATTCTTGTCATTTTGAAATGTTAGATCACAGTTTTAATGAATGTGTTGCTAATTAATAGTTTATATAATGTTTTTTATCTATCTATTTAGAGTAAGATATTTTTTTTAAGGACTAATTAATAGTTTATATATATTTTTTCATTATTATTTAAAGGAAGATTTTTTTTTTTTAAAGGGCTTGGTACTTCACATTCAAATCTAAGGACAAAATGGGAAAAACAAATAATTCATTTAAGATTCTTGGGAATACACCAAACATTATCATCTCACATTCCTGGGAATCTCCTAATGATACCAAACATAGGAATAGCTACATTCCTAGGAATGTGATTCCTAGGAATCACATTCCTAGGAATCTGGATGCCAGGAGTAATGTGGATTCCCCGTACCAAACGCCACATTATTGGTTGCAATTGGTTAGTGTATGATATTATAAGGAAGACACAAATAATAAGAAAGTTATGGTTTGAAAATTTGAAATGGTAGGTTGTGGTTGGTGTGTTTGATATCAATTCTTCCCTCAAAAAAAGGTAAATTCAAAATTACAATAAATTTACAACGGCTAAAGCGGTAAGTTGTGGAATGTGGATAGTGTATGATATCCAAAAAGTGGTGTAATGGATGATTTCATGTGATGTCAAATTAATCATAATTTATCATTTTAGTAGATGTAAAATTACTTAAATGTCAAATTAATCTAATTCATGTGTTTCTAGCATTATTAAAAACTATTTTCTTCATGTTCAAAAAAATAAAGGGTAAAATGCAAATTGCTCCCTTTAAGTTTAACTTAAATCCATTTCAGTATTCTGACTTTACTTTTATTTAACTAGTAAAGTCTTTAATGGTTGAATAAGAGATCTGAGGCTCAATCTTCGCCTACATCAAAATCTGATTGGAATTTTAATCTGACGATAAAGAGTTATCATTAGGAGTGGACGCTATAGGTTCATTAAATCCTCTAAATTTTAAATTTATTCAATTCAAGCAATCCATCCAATTTCATTAAAAAAAAAATTTCTCACATGAAAAAAATCTATAAAATTAAAAAAAAAATATTTTATATCTTTTTCATGTGATAATTTTAAAAAAAATTCATTAGTAAATTGCACAATTAATGGCAAATTTAATGGAATTAGACAAAATGTCTAAACTTAATATATTTAAAATTTAGAGAACTCAAATTAGTTAAAAATAAAGTCCATTACTAAAATGAACATTTTTTTTTGAGAGATAATTACAACATGCTGCTAATCCCGCAACTCGAATCATTTCTCTCCTAAACTTGCCAAGCACTTTATACATAAGATGGTGCCAATTCAACTCCAAGACTTTTGGCAAAATGAAAATTAGTCAAACATAAAACGTGCAATTTACATTTTAGCCTAAATAAAAATTTTGTTAGGAACGCGACCCGATTCAAATCTCACCTCTTAAACCTTCTAAACATTTTGTATATAAGAAGGTGCCAATTCAATTATAAGACTTTTGACAAAATGAATATTAGTCAAACATATTACGTGCAATTTACATTTTAACCTAAATAAAAATTTTGTTAGGAACGCAACCCGATTCAAATCTCTCATCTCATAACTATCGAATTGTTAAATAAATTAAAAAATGTATGTTTTATTTTTATTTTTTTTCATCTGCTACTGACGTGTCAAATCTTTAGCCCACGCTTGTGGCTTCGTGTACCTAAAACTTTCCGGACAAGACTCGGTAGCTTCAAGAAAATCCAAAACCTTGGGGCTTAAAACAAGAACAGTACCCACCTTACTCTCAAATATCTCTCACTCTGTTTATTCCGCCGCTTCCAAATCAAGGAAAAAAAAAAAAAACCCACATTCTAAGCATAACCCATTTTCTCTCAACATCAAAAATGGCTGAAAACACTGAAATTTCTACCAGTAAAGAAGACCCAAAAGGACCCCAGAACCTGTTCTCGTTTTTCCCAAAGTTTAAGCTTGAAATCCCATTTCTGAAGCGTGGAGGACCGAAGGCAGAGGTGGTTGTGAAGAAGGAAGTGAAAGGTGAAATAGTGGTTGGTGGTGATGAGGGTAAAGAAGACTCGACTAAGAAACCTGATGTTGTGAAGTTTGCAGAGAGGAAACCGTTGATTCCACCCCCTTTGGCGGTTGAGGCTGAAGAGACTTCTTCTAAGACTTCCAATCCTTTTATCCTCTGGCAGGTCTGCCTTTTTATTTATATATTTGTTTTAAATATTTTTGTGTGTGTGTGTGTGTGTTGTGGTAAATTGTGTTTGGTTGTTGGGAATGTGGAGGAAAATGAGAGAGAGAGTGAGAGTTTGAATGTGATAACTTGTAATTCGTGTTGTTTGGTCATTGGATGATGGTGTTTTTCAGGTTGAGTTGAGTATGGCATGATAAAGTTGTAGTAAGATTTTGAAATTGGGGTTGTGATAATTGTGTTTGGATGATTGAGTCTACACTTTGTCTTTGTGAGTTGAGATGGGATGGGCCTTTTGTTAATCGGGTTTTGTCACCATTTGTGTGTCTGGAAAAGTTGCAAAATGCAGAGAAACTATATCAGCAAAGTTGATTCAATTCAAGGCTTAGACAAAGGGACCATAGTTTTTTTTTTCCCCAAACTAGATGAGGATGAAGTTTAGGATATGATATTTGGGTCAAGTAGACTTTTTGCATGTCGTGTGAGAGAGAGAGAGAGAGTAAGCATATTTTGGCCAAAACAGAGCACATGTTGGCTAGGCTGATTCAGTACCATTTTTAGTCAGCTTCAGCTGTTTCAACCATTATTCAGCTACTCAGTGAGTTTCTAAGTTGTTCATCTTTTGCGCTTGAACTTATTTGTTTTCCTTGCGCAATGAATACTAGACATGAGCTTATCTGATCTCCTCCCCATCGACTATGAGTTCTCCCATGATATGACTTAAGCTTATTGGCTATGACTACATTTGTTGGACTAGCTCAATTGAAATATTCTTAGGAGGAAAGGAATTATTTGACCATCTCTTGTATGACAAACCACCATCCTCTGCATGTGTTAGTGATATGACAAGCGTAGATGGGTAAACTACCCTTCATACTTCTGCTACCTCAACAAGCCTTTGGGATCAAGAAAACAATCTTATCGTGTCACTCATGCTCTCTATTATCAATCCCAATATAGGAGTCACTTTGATGCACCTATGATCTGTGAAGGCCATGTGGGATCACTTGCAGCATATTTATTCTAGGTTTGAATAATGTTTGTAAGTAGTATTTCAATCTTGAGCAAGGCAGTCTGAGCTTGGCAGAATATTATTATTAGGTCTTGGGGGTAATTGAGGAGAAACTTGTGTCAACCACTCTCAACTGATCTACACTATATGGAAAGATAATGCCAGCATATGGATGTAGTGCCATTTCTCGGTGGTCTGAAATCTGAGTATGAGCCAGTTTGTGCCTAGATCTTGTGTAACTTCTGACCTTCCCTCTTTACATGAGGTTTATTCCTCAATTCTTTAATAATTTTGACACAAACACTGGTTCTAGTGAGAGCTCTATGCTTGTCACCTCTTGTGGCAGTGCTAATGTATCACTAAGATGTTGTAGTAGTCAGGGTGATCATAATGTGCATGGTGGATGCGACTCTAGGGGAGTCGCAACTGCACTAGAAACCAAGAACATAAGAAGTGTATGCATGTGGGGGCAACAATCATACCATAGATTACTTTTGGGATCTCCATGGCAAATCCTTGGGTTTGCCAATTAGGAATTCTATCAGGATGAGTCTCCTCTAGCATCAAGATTGTCCACTATACCCAATAGTAGAATTGATCTCTATATCCAAGGACGGGCATGCTTTGCATCAAAAGTGGGTAGCTGCTTACTACACCACCACTCTAGCTTAGTCAGGCATTGCACCCCACTATCTTTTCTCTCTACCTTTTATCTATGGGTCATCAATTCTGGTGCCATTGAGCATATGATTGGTGCGTTTACTAATCTTTTTTGTTATCATATTGTTACATCACCTTAGAGTGTTACATTACCTAATGGTTCCTTAACCAAAGTTCAGGGCTCTAAAACCACTTGCCTTATGTGTTATCTGTTTTAATCATTCCTGGTTTCCCTTTAATTTGTTGTCCATTAGTAATGTAGCCAAAGAAAAACCTTAAGTGTTGTGTTAGTTTTTGCCCCTCCAGAAGTATCTTTGAAGATCTGCAGCTTAAACTGATGATTGGTGTGGGACATAAGTTTGGTGCTCGCAACTATTTGGATTTTGCACCTATCTCTCCTTTGTGAGTCCTATAGTCTTCCTTATCTTTCATGGAGTGGCATTGTCAACTTGGTCACTCGTCTCTGGCCATATTGAAGAATCAAGTCTAGACTCTTAGTCACGTTTCTTCTTTATCCCATGAATTATGTCAAATCAGTAAACACAATAGTGTGTCATTCCCCTCTAGTTCTGTTGCTTTAGTTCCTAATCCATTTGAGTTAGTCCATTTCAATATATGAGGTCATTTCCATGTTTCATCAAATAGATTTCAATATACTGTTACTTTTGTTGACGATTACTCCTGAATGACTTGAGTGTTGGCTATTTTTAATGTGAAATCGTTCAGAGTAAATGTCAAATTTTCAAATTTTTTGCAAAGAAATCAGAACCTAATTGGCCAGAAATATCCGAAACTGTGCGTTCTGACAATGCCAAAAAATGTCTAAAAAACATAATTTCTTAGCTACTAATTTATCTGAAAAAGGCATTGTGCACCATACCACTTGTCCTCACTTACCACAACAAATTGGTGTTGCTGAGTGCACATTTAGACCTCCCCTTGATATTTCCTGAGACTTTTTGTTTCATATGAATGTACCAAACAGTTTTGGAGCAATGTTGTTCTAACTGCATGCCTCCTCATTAACCAAATGCCATCCGCCATACTTGATGGAGCATCTTCTCTCTCCAACTTATTCATGTCTTCTCCAGCCTTTACCTCATCAGGTCTGGTTGATAGGAATGGGAAAGCCTTTAACAGTTTTACTTAAGTCCTGTCCACTATCAGTCAAGTCTTTAGTAATGGTAATAACAGTTTTGAATGAGATATTCACCTTTCTTTTCTGTTCGTTCAAAGCTTACTATCAGATTTTCTTTGGTGGTCTAATGTTGGTTGTCTCAATACCTTGAAGGTTCAGCTACCAAGATTTATCCTAACTAGGTTTAGTTAAATTTTGGCACTGCATTGAAATGACCTAATTTGGGCGAATTTCCTTTACTGCACTTTGTAACAGTCTTTTTGTGTGTTCTCAGACCATAAACACAAGAATGATTGTAAACTTAAGTTTCCACTCAACTGCAGTTGTAATTCCCCTACTCCACCTCCTTTGTTTATATATAATAATGAATATACTTTGTATACTTGTAGGTTTATGCTCTGGGAGGATTCATTGTATTGAAGTGGATATGGGGAAGATGGCAGGAGAGGAAGGCCCAAAGGGGTCCTGATGATGATGATAATGATGAATCTTCAGATGCTGAATAGGTTATCATCTGATCTCACTAATCCTCAATGTGTGAACATATTGGAATAGTGTTTCTAATATTTGGGGTTCTTTTGCTTTGAATGTAAAAAGTAGTTGGTCACTGAACTAGCGTATAATAGCTTTTAATTCATACAGGGATTCAAGTTCTCTAAATGCCTTTCTGGTTTGCTTCTCAAATCACGTACTTGTTCTATCCTTGTTGCATTTTCATGTCACTTGGTTGTAAACAATATCCTCATAAGGCCCGTACCGGGTTAAAAATAGAGTTTTCGCCTCATGAATGTTTTTTTATTACACTTATAAAGAAATGAATGTTTTTTTTATTACGGGTGAATCAGGTGATGCAGTATATCAGGCAGATAATTATTATCACTCTCTTTGGGTTTCAAGCTCTCCAATTGCTTCTGATGTTTAATTATAAAATACGAACTTGAGTTCAGTTGATCCTTGTGTTGTCCATTTACATGGCAATGGTTGCAATCCATACAACTGATTCTCAGCAGACCATTTAACTATCAATGGAGTTATCCTACCATGTGACTGGAAAAAAAGGGTTATGGCCTTATGAGTGTGTTCAGTTGGTAGATGAAGGCAATATATTAGGATTCATGCCCCATCCAATTTTCTACCTACTGCAAACCCAAATTCTTTCTTCTTATCAATTTTCTGTATAATGCAGCTCAGAGGCCAGAGCTCTAGACATGCCAATTACACAGTTAACACTTTCGGGTGAAAGTACAAAGTTTGAGGATTGTGGTAATAGCATAGAACTCAAGATACTGTTGTGTAGGAGTAGCATGCAGCTGCAGATGCTGAGAGTTAAACTAGAAGGATAACAGGAGGATTTGAATCACTCAAGCTTATATTTGACATGAAAAGCACTCAACTATTATTCTATGATCTGTTGAATGGTGATGAATACGCAAATTCTGTTTTGAGACTTTCCTTTCCTTGATGCAATTTATAATTGCATGACTAGCTCAAACAAGGTAATAAGAGCCACAGATGTTTCTATGTAGAATTCCACTCTTAGAAAAAGGCAAAAGATAATAATATGGCAAAGGTCCTGCGGTTTAGTAATCTTTTCTAATACTCATGTGGGGAAGAATTTGGTTTTGAAACTTTGAATTACTTTTTGAGGGTGCACCAATTGTAGAAGAAAGGAGAAACTCATTTAATTGCAATTCCACCAATGGGCATTTCGACATTTGTGATGAGATATTGCCAAGTGAAAATGCTATGCCTGAAGGGTTAAAGTCTAACGATGACAAAGAAAACCATTTTTTTTTAATAAAAAACAATTATATATAAACTAAGGGTTATATTTAGAAGAGAGGAAAAAAGAAGAAGAGGTTTTTGAAAAAACTGACAATTGAAACAGGCTTGAAACTAAACGTATTTATGAGGTGATTTTTTTTTTTTTTTTTTTAGTTTAGAAGCAGTAATTGCGCTAAGTAACTACCCTTAAATCCCACACAACAACCTATGTTTTCTTTATTAAAAAAAAAAAAAAAACTTATTAAGGAATAAGATTTAACAATAATTTAAAACAAATTTAAACGCTATTCAAACTAAAAATCTATTATAAAAAATTTCTAAACTTAAATCTCACACAACTCTCATTTTTTTCCCTTCAACTTGCATGATTTAACAATAATTTTTAAAAAAATTAAATTTATATTCAAACTAAAAGTCTATTATCAAAAGTTTTTAAACTTAAATCCAACACATGACACAACCCACGTTTTTGTTTTTGTTTTTGTTTTTTTCCTCAAGTTGCATCTTATTAAATTAATATTTTATTAGGATATTAAGTTACAAAGCTCTTAACTAAGGGATAAAATTTAGCAATAATTTAATTTAGATAAAGATTTATCATCTAAGTTTTATAAATTTAAATTCTAATAAATTAATCTCACTTATTGTTCTTTGCTTCTTAATCTTACTTATGTCAAATGAAGTTTACTATAAAGAAATGAAACAATGGAAACCCATTTAAGTTCTTGGTTCTCTTATGTAATTTTTTTTAAATTCTCGATTTTTGAACTTTTTTGTGTATGTTTTGATTTTCAGTTTAGGTTATTATATTTAATTTGTGATTGTGTTGATTTTTTCAATTAGACTATCGCTAGGAAAAATCGGTATTAAAGAACTATTTTGTTTATTGTTGTTTGTGTTGGCTAGGGCATAGATTAAATATAACTCAGATAGGACAATCAAACTCATTCTATGTGTGCGTTTGGATTGGGCGTTTTGCCTTTTTTTAGTGGGTCCCATGGGTACCGTTCAAGGACCACCAAGAACTGAAAAACGCGCATACCCATGCATTTCTGAGTCTCACGGCACTATTCACATATTTAAAAATAATTTTGCTTTAATGTTTTTAGTAATAAGTTTTCAGTTTTTAGCGAATAATCGGTATTTAAACAGACTCTATGTCTCATATTAAAAAATTAACACAAAGTACAAAGAGAATTTTAATATATAAAAATGAATAAATATTGCTAAAGTCTAAATTCTAAACAATCAGAACTTAAAAGAATTCTTTTTATTAAAACTATTCCTTATTTTATAATTTATTATTACTATTTATTTAATAATTAGTTTTAATTATTTAAAAAATTTTGACCTTATATATGAATCTTTATCAAGCCATGCATTGCCAAAAAGTAATACTAATTATATTTTAAATATCAGAGTATGAGTGGTTTCAAATTAAGTGAAATCAAACTTTGTACTTAAAAAAAATATCAAACCACAAGCTCATTTAGACTTTATTCAGTCCTACAAGATGACAATCAAATTTAGAATTCAAGGATTTCACATGGTAATTAAAACTTATAAAACTTATTTTGTTTTATTGGTGGGAGAAGACCATGTGAATGATCCAACAAGAGGATTGAATATTTTCTTCATTGCACGCATTGACATTATTAACGAAAAATGTTTAAACAAAACAATACCATGTAGTTTTTTTAACACACGTGCAATCTTCATTTATTAACATTGTTTCACTCCAAACCATATCCCTCTTGGTATTTATATCAACTCCAATTTAAGCCATTCTAAAAAAAAAAAAAAAACTTCAATTTAAGCCTTTTGTTTTGTGTGAAACTTCAATTTTTATTAATTAATTTCATTATATTTATCCTCCCACCCCACCCCCAAACCACCTCTTTCTCACATTTTTTTTTCATTATAATTAACTTTCTTTTCTCATTTCCTATTAATTTAAATTAAAAAAACATTATTTTCATTTCACCATAATTATAATATTTTTTTATTTATATAACATAGTTATAATCTTTGGATATTCCCTATGCTACCTTTCCCAATAGATAACCATTCTTCATTTTTAAATATCCAAAAAAACAAAAAAAAAATTATTAAAAATAAAAACTTGATGTTTCTATATTATCCTCCCACATTTTCTTTTCTAAAAATCAAAAAAATTATAAAATCCTTATTAAAAACCATGAGACACTTCATCTTCTTCATGTAAAGTAAATGACATTTTAAGAAAATTTTTTTTATTTAAATTTCCTTATATAATTATTGTACCATAAAACAACAACAACAGGTTAGACGGAACCGTTACATGACGTGACGGCACATCCCTCTAAACGCTGCCGTCACTCCCTTTCCCCAAACCCTAACCGCTCCATTATCTATGGCCTCTTCCGATGACTTTCCTCTCATCGACTCTTCCTCCTCCTCTCCCAACCTCCACGCGCACACGCGCCACGACACCGCCGCCTACTACTCCACCGAAGCCCCGTTCAACGACGCCGAATCCGACCCGAACAACAGGCCCGGCGGGCCTCCCGGAGCCCCGACTCCGCCGAAGCGGACCGCCTCTCCCTACAACCACTACAAGAAGCACAAATGCAGCAACTCGGGCGAGTCGGAGAGCGAGTCGTACCGGAAGGACCGCGAGGAGTGGTCGGACACGGCGATCGCGTGTCTGCTGGAGGCGTACACGGAGAAGTACAACGAGCTGAACCGCGGGAACCTTCGCGGGAGGGATTGGGAGGAGGTCGCGGAGGCTGTGACCGATCGCTGCGGCGGCGGCGTCGGCGGCGGCGATAAGAGCAAGGCGACGTACAAGAGTGTGGAGCAGTGTAAGAACAAGATCGATAATTTGAAGAAAAGGTACAAGGTGGAGCTGCAGAGAATGAGCGCTGCTACGGGTAGTACAACCACCACGACGCACTCGCATTGGCATTGGTTCAAGAAGATTGAGGCTATCGTCGGAAATTCTGGAACCGCCAACAAAGGCGGCGGTTCCGATGAGGACCGGTCCATTTCTCACGCTAGATCGCCTCGCCAATCTAAGAGGTTTTTTTTTTTTAATTTCAAGTTTTTAACCAAAATTTGTTTATTTTTTGTTCTTAAATTTAAGTCATAACTTCGCGTTTCATGTTATGATTTTTCTAATTTCAGA
The DNA here is from genome assembly GCF_040712315.1 of Castanea sativa. Classification (NCBI taxonomy): domain Eukaryota; kingdom Viridiplantae; phylum Streptophyta; class Magnoliopsida; order Fagales; family Fagaceae; genus Castanea; species Castanea sativa. The sequence continues at coordinate 43,680,201 of NC_134023.1, read as the reverse complement.
AATTCAAGTTTTCTAATTTCAAGTTTTATTAGTATGTTTACACATGCAATGAGGACTCTTGAATTCATGATGTAGTTTGAGGGTGAGCTCATTGGTAATGAGTTTATTTTATTAGCATTTGAGTTATGTAAAATATTCTAATTTTTGTTCTTTGTCATTGATGTTGTTTTAATTTTTTTTTTTGGGTTAATTTATCGAGTTTTGGATTAAATTGGTTACGGATTTAGTTTTGGGGAGTGAATTTTTTTTATTTTTTTTATTTTTTATTTTAAAGTGCTTGTTATGTATAATAAAATGTTTTGTTGAATTCATGACATAGTTTGAGGATGAGCACATTGGCAAATCTAAAAAAACCATTTTAGTTTTGTAAAATCTTCAAAAGGTGAAATTTTTTGTGGTGGTATGTGCATTGTGACTGAAATTTTGTGTTGTTGATGAGAATGACTTCTTGGATTATCTTGGAAGGGATGTGAGATATGAGGAATGTTGCTTGACTGTGTATCTTTATTCTACTGCAGACATTCTGGTTGAGCTTATATGTTATAAGTTAATACTATTATGGTAGATGACGTGTGTGACATTTACGAGAATTGATGATTAATTGGGTTGTTTTTAAATTGTGTTGCTAAAATGAAGTTTTTAGGGGTACAGCTGAATCAGCTCATTGACCGTTTGTCTTGCTAAGGGGGAGGTGCAGCATGCATAGTAGATGTTTAGACCAAACATTTTTGTTGCCAAGTTAGTCAGTTCATAGCATGTCATGGCATAGAAGACTTTCATATTCATCTAATCAAATGTCTGATATTTTTATGGACAGATATGTGTCGAGCAATGCTGCCTTGGCAAACAATCTGAAATCCAAACCGATATCAAATTTAAAATGGCGTAGAGTAGTGTTTAAAATCAGTGGTACTGCATTAGCTGGGAACTGCCAGAGTATTGACCCCAAGGTGCACGTTCTCTCTACATGTTATCATTGATTTGCAATTGGATTTGTTATGACTTTTGGAAATTTTGAACAAATGAATTATTTCATTCTACTAGCAGTTTTTGAATGAAAAATTCAACCTGAACTGCTATCTTCTGTCATTAGGTGGCGATGCAGGTTGCTAAGGAAGTTGCATCTGCTTGCCGCATTGGGGTGGAGGTATACCAAACTTCCCTAATTTTATTTTATTTTTTATTTTTCATTTTTAACGTATTTCTTAAATTTTATGCTTTCAATGTTAATTTTTTGTGATTCAAATTATTGTATAGGTGGCAATTGTTGTTGGAGGTCGTAATTTCTTTTGCGGAGACACATGGGTATCTGCTACTGGCTTAGATAGACCTACAGCTTACCAAATTGGGTAATGGCCTTTAACCGACATTACAACTTCTATCTTGCAGTAAAACTTCTGCACCAGGCTGTGGTTTAATATTATCACGTTATTGATGTTTAAAAGTTCAATCAGCAATGGCTAGTCAGCTCTGTTTTTTGAGGAATTCATAAGAGCAGTAAATTTTGTAATGCTGTTCTACTGTTCCTAATGTGGATGATTTGGAGAGAAGGGAATGTCTGACTTACAATGGTGCTGAGTTCCTTTGGAATTCAGTTAATCATTGTTTTTGAGATCTTTGTATGATTGGATGACTATTCTAGCCAGTGTCTATTCCACTTCTATTTAAGAATTCATTGAACCTTTGAATTCTAGATTGTAATTTGTAAGAGCAGTTCTTGTACGTGTCCCATGTACTTGAGCATACTCTTTTGTTAATGATTTGTTTTCTGAAAAAAAAAGAAGAAGTTTTATCTTTACTGTCCTTGTTGTTATGTTGTTGGTTTTATTGCATTGCCCAAATTGAAGTACATTGGTGTTATCCCTATGGTATCATTGTTACTTTTAAACTACAATGTATTCGGCCATTTCTATTTGCTGCATTTTATTGATGCTGTGTGCAGAACTAGAATGAGACTGAGAAACATAGCGATTCAGAAGTCAGCATAATTAGAATTGTTTTCATACTGTTTCTTTTCCTTTGTTACAGATTTTTGCTGTTTTACTAGTTTGTCAGGATCTTTGATGCAAATTTAGGTGTAGTGAAGTTACTAGGTTTTCTTGTGCTAAATAGATATTTTGGCAGTTCTCAGCCCTTTTTGCTGATATGTAAACTGGTTTGAAAAGGAAAACTTGTTTGTACTCTCATAGTACAGACATGTTTGTTATGTCAAATTTTATAATTCCTGATGGTCTATTTACTTGATTTGCTTCTTTATTTCCATATATTTTTCTCAAACTCCACTGTATACGGATTAAGTAATTTATGTTCTCATCTTAAACTTCAGTTGTTGCTTTCGTGCTGACCATTTGGCCATTTTTGATCTGTTGCAGTATGATGGCAACAGTTATGAACTCTATACTGCTTCAATCAGCACTAGAGAAGCTTGGCGTTCAGACACGTGTGCAAAGTGCATTTGCTATGCCAGAGATTGCTGAACCCTATAGCAGGCAACGGGCCATCCGGCATCTTGAGAAAGGAAGAGTTGTCATATTTGGTGGTGTTGGTGCTGGCACTGGAAATCCACTCTTCACTACTGATACAGCTGCAGCTCTGAGAGCTTCTGAGCGTATGACCCTACCCTTTTCCAACAAACCAATATTTTCCTCTACATTTCTGGTTCACTATCTTTATATATATATATTGAGGAACATTGTCTTGGAGGACATTGTGATGTTGTGTATTTTTTTTTGGGTCTCAGTTAATGCAGATGCAGTTCTTAAAGGTACCAGTGTGAATGGTGTCTATGACTTTCATTCTGGTAACAGCAATGTGATACTTGATCACATTTCCTATCGCGATGCTATTTCTAGCACCATAACCTCTATGGACCTGATGGCAATAACATACTGTGAAGAGAATGGAATTCCTGGTTGGTCTTATTTCATTCTTCTAAATTTTCAATGCCGTATTTTATCCTTCTCTTTTGTCTAAAAGGTATTTATACTTTCTCTGTAGTTGTGGTTTTTAATCTGCTTGAGCCTGGGAATATCTCGAGAGCATTATGTGGAGACCAAGTTGGCACTTTGATTGATCAGGCTGGAAGTATTAGTTAATGCATTTGGAGCCATGTCTAACCTGATTCTTTTAAAGTTTAGTATAAGTTAATCTGTAAGTGTCATTAGTCCTTGTTAGAAGTATTTAAATAGAAAATTAGGAGCAAATTAGGCCTCATAGTGATATTGGAAAGTTTTGTCCTTGTAGTTTTACAGTATACTTTTTACTTCCTCCATTTGTATTACTCTTTTCCTAATTCAACATTGCCTGTAAATTTTTCCATCAGTTTTTCTCATAATAACTTATTAGTTTTTTTTTCCCCCTAGAGATGAATGGGAATTTGGTATAGAATATAGAAATAACGTCGTCTCTGTACCCTGCAAGATTTGTTAACAATTGTTGTAAAGTTTTTATTACAGATTTTACTCCAGTTTGTGGGTTTAGATTCTGGGGAGGTTGGATCAGGCTGGATCTTGAATGCTGTTGATGCCAATATAAAGCACAGTTCTTCCTCTTTATTGAATTTTTCTAGCTTGTTACCTGAGCAATGCGCAGGTTTTTGTTTATAAATTTTATGTGACAGGTTGTACGGGTTGTTACTAGTGAGTAAAAAAAAAAATTTCAGTGGTAGGTTCAAATTAGAACCAATAACAACTAGTCATTTATAATTTGTTGTGAAAATATTGTTACCATGACACTTCTTTATAATTTATGATTAAATCTATTATTGTTCATTAACTTTTAGGATTTGTTGTCCATAGGATTTTTTGATGTGGTTGTCGGATGCTTATGTGTCACATTAAAGGAATTTACCGAAATAAAATATGTTCCAACTTGATTAATTAGCAGGAAATTACCTACCAAAAATTATTATAAAATATTCTAAATAAAATTAGTCTATTTTCTTTGGTCTTTTTCTACTCTAACAATTGAACATTGGCCACTCCGCCCTCCTTGAAAAGTGCAAACCCCCTATTTTTATCCCTCTGTGTATTTTTCTTTCCCTTCATTTTTCTTGTCCTTCCTCATTATCACTCTCTTTCTCAAAGCACTCTCTCTCCTCTCTGTCTGCTAGGTGTTTAAAGCCCAGGTGCAAACACCTATAGAATGATGCGTATGTACCTTTCTCATGGCATACGCCAACTTGAGCAGATTCCAGATTTCTTTTCATTTTCTGTTTTATCTTGTCTTTAATGCCATTTTTTTTTCTTTCCTTATTAATTCTGTTTGTCTATTTTTTATTTATTTTCTGCCTTGTTTTATTTTGCCTTTTTTGTTGACACGTAATAAAACCTAAAATACTTTAGACTTTTTTTTTTTAACATAAACCCTAAAATACTCTCTTTTCTCTCTCATCCCTTATTTAATTTTGACTTTAATATTGTAAGGCAACTAAAAAAAGTCGAAGATAAATAATTAAATAAAATATATTCATTAAATAAAATCCTTTTGAGGCTTAAAAGGTGTTAGGGGTGAAAAAGTTTTCCCTCCAACAAATGAGGTTTTGTTCGGGGGCCTTTTTCGATTGCTCGGCCACGTGATATTCACTAGATTAGTGACCTTGCTAGGCCCGGATTCTTTTTGGGGAGTTGCGTCCCGTAACTCAACATTGGGCCACGTGGTCCAACGGCTACCGGTGTACCTTTTAAGCCTATCAAACCATTAAAGCCAAAATCTAAGAATCATGATAATGATTGAATGAATATGTAATATGTGCTTGATATAATAGGTTTGATTCGTAGTTGTAATAGTAGTTGCAATAAAGTAGTATTTATTTAGAAGTAAAGTAGTCATGTACTCAATGATGTAAATTTAAAGATAAGGAGGCAAAGTCACTTATCTTCGTATGATTTGGAGCCCAGCCGTGTAGTATCAGTGAGCTGATAGGATTATAGCAGAATGCCAGTGGTAGAGGCTAGTTAAGCTGGCCCCTCCTTTGTATGATTTGTAGCTCAGCTGTGTAGCATCAGTGAGCTAATAGGATTATAGCAGAATGCCAGTGGTAAAGGCTAGTTAAGCTGGCCCCTCCTTTGTATGATTTGTAGCCCAGCCGTATAACATCAGTGAGCTGATAGGATTATAGTAGAATGCCAGCGGTAGAGGCTAGTTAAGCTTGACCCTCTTATCATGCAATTAAATGAGTTTAAGCCTTAGTTAATGGTTGTAATAATAGTTGGAATAAAGTAAAATGTATTTAAATGTGAAGTATTCATGTGCTCAATAATGTAAATTTAAAGATAAGGAAGCAAAGTCACTTATCTTTGTATGGTTCGTAATTTAGCTGTACAGCTTCTGTGAGTTGATGATATCCCAGCAGAGTGACCCCAGCGGTAGAGAGGCAGTTTGCCATAATAACTTCAAGATTGAAAGGGAAAAATGGGTGCAACTGGAGGGAGAGAGAGTATGCCTAGCTGTGTGTAAGGGCTGGTTAGGCTTGCCCCTCTTATCATGCACTTAAATGAGTTTTCCCCTTGACAATACTCTTTTAGTTATTGTGAAGTTATGAATAGTGTTGCCTTCGATGAGAAGGGCTTTTGTATAGAGTACTTGTGCCTTCTAAGAGAAGAGTTTTGTGTAAGATGGATTTATGCCTTCCATGAGAAGGGCTTTGATGTGAGATCTTGGTGCCTTCTAGGAGAAAGGCTTTAGTAAGAGAGATAGAGAAGAGTATTGATAGGTGTTTATGAGCAGCAAAACAATAGAAATTCAGAGTAAAAGAGTATGAGAGTGGAGTTTAGAAGAGTGTAGTGTATTATATGTAATGTTGTAGTAAATATGTATGAGATTGTGTAAGAGAAGTAAAGAAAGAGATGCTTTGTGGGATGTATTATTTGTAATATGTATGATATATGAAAGTATGAAAGATATGACAGTTGAAGATAGTAAAAATATGAGATTACAATCGTTGGAGAAGTTGTAGAGATTGCTTTCCAAGAGGAAAGATTTTGTAGGAGAAGAGTATGGAGATATGTATAAGTATTTGGAGATGGAAGCAGTAAGATAGGTCTATTCTCTGAGTATGAAGAGTGAGAGGATCAATATATGAGGGGTAATAGTGCTGCAGCGTGTTTAGCAATGTTGCTGGAATTTACTGCTGGGCTTTTCTGCTGGTATGTACTGTTGGGATTTTTAGCTGGAGGATAGATGAGGGCTTATGAAGCGATTTATGAGCCAAGGGCTAAAGAGTTTAGTTCTTGATTTTGAAACTAAAAACTCAGAACTTCATTCAGAGCTTAGGGAGAGAGAATAGAGAAGTTTAAGAAAGAGTTCTTCTCCCTTCTTGGTTGTTCCCTTGAGGTGTTGATGAGGGGTCCTATTTAAAGCTGAGTTTGAGGGGGTATTTTAGCAAATAATATCAGCCAATATCTGTCCCAACTTGCAATGAATCTTCAGAAAATCCATCTTAAGATTTAGGCAAAAATGGTAAATTTAGGTTCAAGATGTTCTTGCTATTTCGGGTAAGAGTTGCTGGGGAAAAAGTAACAGAAAATGAATGTATTTTGGCAAGAAAAATATGGTTAGTCTAGCTGGTTTTGGTTTTAGTCAAATGTGAAAAAAAAAAAGTAATGCTAAGGCTGCTGGGTCAGCTGTCACATCTGTCCTGAAAAAGCTGTCCTAACTGTCAGGTAAAGCTGTCCTAGCTGTCAGGAGCAGCTGTCACAGCTGTTAGGAGCAGCTGTCACTTTGGGCAGAAGCAAAAGAGGTCAGCATGGTGATTGAAGAGTCTTGGAGAGGTCATTTAGCATTTACTTTATGGTCTTAGCTGAAAATGGTAAGATCACTTTCAAGGGTATCTTGCTATTTTAGGCATAGCAGCTGGTAGCTGGGCTTTCAGTATTAAACGGGTGATGATGTCACTCCCAGCCAGGTGTCAAGTGCTGAATACACTGCTGGGGGTCTGCTGAAAATGTTTCCCATTTTGGGTGTTTGTGTTTTTGGTGCAAGGTTCCATTACAACACATTTCTAGCAAGTAATAGAAGCATTGGTTGAAAGGTAATGAAGGTTTAGAGATTTAGTTGAGGTCCCATTGTGTTGTAACTTAATCTTGGTGAGCAAGAAGAGTTTTTAATGCTCTGCTCTAGCAGCTGGCAAAGAAATATGGTCTGATTGTGGCAGACAGCAGCTGGGCATGAGAGATATAATGAATATTTTGTACATAGTTGGAGATAAAAGATAGTCAATCAGATTAGGCCATGTTTATGAGTTGGATTTTAGCCGAAAGCAGTAATGAGATCATGTAGAATAATATAATGAAGTTTTCCAAATTTGTATAGCAACAGTTGGGGATTGAATGAGCAGTTATATTCCCAGCAGCTAGATGGCTGGGGATATTGAGTATGTGTCATGTGATGAATATTAAGCTTTAGGAAAAGAGCAATAGGGAATTTTATCATTTTAAGTGCTATGTGATAAGAGATGCTTATCATATGTTATCCACCACACACGGACTCGTCAGAGTTTAGGGAGTTGAAGAAGACACGCCAAGCAACATGTTTCTTTTATCAACTTTAAACCGCTGGAACTTTACTGAACATACCTCTTGGCCCTCTAAACCACGACTCCCAAAGTTCCCCCAAAGAAACTTATGAGCTTTAATCATAAGCCCAAGATGAGATGAAGTACCTCGGGTTTTGTTGTGACATTGTGTAAATATGAGCTCTTGTTGAAGAAGCCGCTTGCCATGAGTGTAAGAAAGGTGATATAGGCCGTGAGTTTTGATTCACTGTGTGAGCCCAATCCATATGTTGATGTGGCATGGGTTGCCAATGAAGTAATGCCATGTGGGCCGAAAAAAGAGTCCTCAACAGGTTTTAGTTGGGTTAGGGGCCTAAATCGAAACTTCACAATGGGCATGAAACATGGTCCAAATGCTATCGGTGAAACTTTTGAGAAATTCGCATTTTTTTTATGCTTTGGCCTAGGTTAGGACTGACAAGGATTATGGGATGGCCCAAAACATTTCCTTCAACAGGTACATCAGCACGAATAGAAAAACCCACTACAATAAAGAGATAACCTAGCAGTAAAATATTCCAGCAGCAAGATATTCTAGCGGAAAAATATTCCAGTGGTAAAATAAGACAGAATAGAATAAAGCTCCAGCTGTTAGTTATTTCATAAATTAAGGAGATTGTCTACATCTCCAAAATTATCATCCATAGGTTCCAACAAGGGGAAGTCCTCCAATATAACAACACAAGGGAAATACTCTATAGTAGCAATTATATTATAGCATTCAATAGTAAATGAATAAACAAATACCACAGGGTCCATTATAACAAGTAAGGGAAAAAGCTTAGTGTGAGATGAAGGGAGAAAGAGAGATTCTAGTTAGCACAGCAAGATTATTATTATTCCAGGGTATGCTCATGAAGATAGTATATGTAGTGAGTAGTAAGAGTAGTGAGAGAGAGAGTATTTAGCAAAGCTGCTGGGACTTTCTGCTGGGGGATGGATGAGAACTTATAAGTAGAGGTGTGAGTGGTATTTGTGAGCTAGAGGTTGAAGAGCTTAATTTCTAATTTTGAAACTAAGAACTCAGAAGCTCAGAGGCTTACTAAGAACTTAAGAAAATTAGAGGGAGAGGAAAAGGAAAATAGAGAAGTTTATGAGAGAGTTGTTCTTCTATTTTGGTGTACCTTGAGGTGTTGGTGAAGAGTTCTATTTATAGTTGAGTTTAATGGAAGTAATGGAAAAAGCTTAGTGTGAGATGAAGGGAGAAAGAGAGATTCTAGTTAGCACAACAAGATTATTATTATTCCAGGGTATGCTCATGAAGATAGTATATGTAGTGAGTAGTAAGAGTAGTGAGAGAGAGAGTATTTAGCAAAGCTGCTGGGACTTTCTGCTGGGGGATGGATGAGAACTTATAAGTAGAGGTGTGAGTGGTATTTGTGAGCTAGAGGTTGAAGAGCTTAATTTCTAATTTTGAAACTAAGAACTCAGAAGCTCAGAGGCTTACTAAGAACTTAAGAAAATTAGAGGGAGAGGAAAAGGAAAATAGAGAAGTTTATGAGAGAGTTGTTCTTCTATTTTGGTGTACCTTGAGGTGTTGGTGAAGAGTTCTATTTATAGTTGAGTTTAAGGGGCTGTTTAGCAAATAATCTTAGTCAAAATTTGTCTCAATCTTCAAAAAATCATTCATATAATTTGGCCAAGAATGGTATGTTTAGCATTAAGGTGTTCTTGTTGTTTTGGGTAATAGCAGCTGGAGGCTCTGATTTAGCATTAAATGCTGATTGTCCTTGGCCGATGAGATTAGAGCATGTGTTGAGGCTAACGATCCTGGTTGTCTATTGCTAGTGTTAGAGTTCCAAGGGCAAATTGTGTCACCCCAAGCCAGGTATCAATCTTGGAGCCCTTTACTAGAAACTCTGCTGGAGATCTCCTTGGTGCCCTCCAAACTACATTTCCCTAAGTTTCTCTATTTGGGTTCATGTGCTTGGTTCATGAATTAGAAAATATACATTTTTGGCAAGGTAGTGAGCTATTCATAAGTGATTCCAGAAGCTTCCATGGTCTAGTTGTGGTAGCCCCTTGTTCCCTGGCCATTGTGTTGGAGATGAGAGAGAGCATGGCTGGCTTCAGCCTTCATAGCTTTATGTCTTGTTAGTAATCATGAAAATCAGCTTACTAAGGAAGAGTTTAAGCTCAGCTTGACATGTGTCCCTTTGACCTGATTTGACAAGCTAAAGGTGATTGCATTGGGTCCTAATTGTCAATCTGGTTGTGCTAATTTGACAAGCTGAAGGTGATTGCAATGGATCCTAGCTGCTAGTCTAGTTGTGTTAAAACGTGACTTGTGGCTGGTCTAACCATTTTAGTTACCCATGTAAGCTTTAGCTGCTGGGATTTGGCACATGGGCTGGACTGTCTCGGCTAGGCCTTATTGTTGGTCTTCTTGGGCTTGTTCATCCCTACAAAATGAATAGTTTTGCCATGGGTTTTCAATATACATGGGCTTTTGTAGTTAGAGTTTCTTAGGAAAAAATAAGCATAGTTCCAATAAAATTTTGTAGAAAAAATGGTTTTGAAATATAGGTAATCTATGCTACTATTTAATGGGCTTCCTCTATTTGGATTCCTCATTTTTTAGTTCAAAAATGCCCTTACACCCTTATGTTTAAGTAGAGACAAAATTAAAGTATAATATGGTAAGAATGCAACTCTAATTCTCACTAATACATTGCCCAAAATACCCTTATCATACCCACCTACAAGTTTTCAACCAATGGGGATAAATATGTAACTTAAAAATCCTATACTTTAAGACCCACAAACTCACGTACACTGTCAATTACTATCTCATTTTCTATTTCTCATTCTTCTTCAGATTGAAGGCATTTAATTTAGCTCTACATCCTCCTTTATTTTTCTTCAGATTGAAGATATTTACTGTCAGAGGCTCCAACAACTTTTTAGGTTATATCTTTTCACTGTGGCTTTTTAGGAGGGTTTGTGCTTGAACTAGCTGCTTGAAAAAGTATATTGGCAAACTCCTTTTTTGAGTCTTTTTTTTTTTTTTTGGAATTTACGGTATTTTTGTTAAGGGAATTAAGCTACTTGGATGAGAATTAAGACTGATTGGTTTTGCATTTATGTGTGTAGGTATTGGATAAGATTCGATTCAGCAAGACTCTCTCTATTCATGTGTTCAAGTACTTATATATTATTCTTCTCTATTTTGGTCCAAGAACTTAATATTTAATGTGATTTTAGATTGCTAACACTTTTTCTGGTTTTTGGGTTATAGATTTAGTGAACAATTTGGGTATAATTGCGAGGTCTAGGACCAAGGAATTTATGGAGGCATTGCAGGCTAGAGCGAATGTGTGCATGATTGGTCAATTTGGTGTTGGGTTTGAAGGGAATTAAGCTGCTTGAAGTGGTAATTTCCGCTACTTTTTTTTAATGTAATTTACGCTACTTTTTTAAGAGGGTATTATGTAAACAAGTTTTTCCATGTAATTTATGCTATTTTTTAAAAATGTAATTTACGCTACTTTTTTTAGAGGGTATTATTATATATTTGATGTATCATGTTAATAGTTACCCAATTTAAATGTCACATGAAGTGGTTTTTATCTACGTAATTATTGTAAAAAAATTTCTTTTGTAACATAAATTATATTTATCATTTGTATAATTCTATGTGAAATTCAATTTACATTTTTTTTAGAATTATTAATTTACTATTCCATAAAAAATGTTACGTACATTTTCTCAATTTTAAGGGTAATTTTTGTTTTGGATGTGTAGTAAGTGGCTAACTGTTAGGATTAAAACAGTATATGTAGTTTTTAAACTTTGAATTTGAAAAAAAGAAAAAGAAAAGGTGGTTGGGTAGTTTTTAAACGTGAGATAGAAAGTGAGATTTTGTTAAATAGTACATGGATAGAACATTAGATTTTTTTTAAATGTGTAGTTTTTCTTTTCTTGATAAACTTTTAAATAAGGATAGGGTCACACCAATTCCCCACCTTAATCTTTTAAATTTTCCTAAAATTTAGCCTTTTATTTTCTTTCAAAATTAGATATGTTACTGTCTAAATATAAAGATATGTATGGAGAAGTTATAGTAGTGGTTTTATAGTAGGAGTCATTTTTTTTTTTCTAAAGTATGGAAGAGATTTAAAAGAAAAAAAAGGAGAGGAAAACGTGAATTTGAAAAAAAAAGGGTGGTTGTGTAATTTTTAAATGTGGGATAGAAATGAGATTTTTTTAAATAGTACATTAATAGAACATAGGATTTTTTTTAAACGTGTAGTTTTTCTTTTTTTTGATAAACTTTTAAATAAGGATAGGGTCACACTAATTCCCCACTTTAATCTTTTAAATTTTCATAAAATTTAGCCTTTTATTTTCTTTCAAAATCAGATATGTTAGTGCCTAAATATAAGGATATGAATGGAGAAATTATAGTAGTGGTTTTATAGAAGGAGTTTTTTTTTTCCCAGAATATGGAAGAGATTTAAAAGAAAAAGAAAAGAGGAAAACGTGAATTTGAAAAAAAAAGGGTGGTCGGGTAGTTTTTAAACATGGGATAGAAAGTGAGATTTTTTTTTTAAATAGTACATGGATATATAGAACATGAGATTTTTTTAAACGTGTAGTTTTTCTTTTTTTGATAAAATTTTAAATAAGGATGGGGTTACACCAATTCCCGACCTTAATCTTTTAAATTTCCCTAAAATTTAGGCTTTTATTGTCTTTCAAAATCAGATATGTTAGTGCTTACTAATCTTTGAGCACGCGCTCACGCTCGTGCTTAAAGACTCTTCTATTTTTTGAGTAAGGGTTAATTTAGAGCATTTATTATAATTTGGGATAACTACATTTTTCAATCACAAAAAAAACCTAGGAGTGAGATGAGTATTATGTGCAATGAAATAATTTTTCATCACACCCCTAGTTTTTTTTTTTTGTGATTGGAAAATGTAGTAATCCTAAATTATAATAAATGCTCTAAATTAACCCTTACCCAAAAAATAGAAGAGCCTCTGAGCACGCGCTCATCCAAAAAATAGAAGAGCCTTTGAGCACGCGCTTGAGCTCGTGCTTAGAGGCTAGTATGTCATAAGTAATTTATGTTTCCCATGAGTTTGAGAATTTAGTATATCGAAATATGTTTTTGTCAAAAAATAGTTTTGGGCTTTGAGCGTAATATAATTATTTTGACAAATAATATTTGGGCTTTGATAGAATAATTGTTTATCCAATAGGATTAGGTTTTTTGATAAAAGTTGTCAAAATAGTACTAGAATTTTTGTAAGAGTTGCCAAAATAGCTTTGGGTTTTTTTTTTTTTTTTTGTAAAAGTTGCCAAAATAATATTAGACTTTTTGTAAAACTTGCCAAAATAGCATTGGGCTTTTGTAAAACGTTGCCAAAAATAGTATTGGGCTTTTTGTAAAAGTTGCCAAAATAGCATTGGGTTTTTTTTGTAAAAGTTGCCAAATAATATTAAGTTTTTTTTTTTTTTTTTTTTGTGTAAATATATTCTTGTGTAGCAACGGGTTTAGTAAGAGTGCGGTGTAGTAATGAGCTTTGTAAGAGTGCCATGTTTTAGGGTGCCATGTAGCAATAAGCTTTAGGGTGTCGTGTAGTAACGGGTTTTAGAGTACCGTGTAGCAACGGGCTTTTAAAAGTGTTGTGTAGCAACGGGCTTTAGAGTGCAGTGTAGCAACATGCTTAATAAGAAGTTTTGTTGGGCCTTTTGGGTTTCGCCCACAAGATAAATGAGTTTAGGCTTTATAGAGATGATATAATTTTGTGGCCAAATTTTGGTACTAGTTTGAGAAGTATTCATGTGGGCCCAAGTTGGATAATATGTGAGAGACTAAGTTGGGTAATAATATGGCATCATTAAAAAGAAAACTCATATAGATTTGTATTAGGATATTATTTGGAACTATTATAATAAACTAATGTATTACATATGGTACGAATTTAACTGTAACATCCTATGCTATAAAATAAAAATTTGGCCTATGGTTATCTTCTCTTTGCAAAAAAAGGTTAAATTCTCGTTAATTGTGATAGTTAACTTTTAGGTAAAATAGAAACTTTATTAACTAAGTTTTAAGAAATTTAAAATTCTATTTCAAAACATTAGATTTTATTTTAATAATTTTATATTGTAAAAGAATAAAATTTATACATTACATACAATCATTATTTTAGTTATTTTCTAAATGATGAAGGATATGAGAATGCAATTTGTAGATTTACTATCAAGATAACATAGATTAGATTGGTGGTGGATAGTAGATTTAATTGCAGTTGAGTATTGTGTGAAGTCATCACTATAGAATAGCTTGTGTTGTGTGAGACCAATGATATGAAAGAAAAAGAATTTTTCTAAACCATTATATTGAACAAAAAAATTACTTATTTTCATTCATTTTCAAGTTATACATTTTTTTAAGTCAACTTATAGACCTTTAAGAAAAATATATACTTTTAATTTTTAATGACTAGTAATTAATAATGAGCAACCATCAGTTTCAAAGTAATATGTACGAAGGTGACATCTCATTAGTGCATAAATCATCTTAAGCAACATTTTTTAAAATTTTTTATGAAATAATAAGCAATCTTGAACCTTCCACTTCAAAATTTTATATATATATATATATATATATATATATATATTTGTGTGTGTGACATGTGCTGCAAAATATATAGGCAAAACTGAAAGAAAATTCAATTAGATTTCAATTAAAGTTTAATTTTGCACCACGTGTCACACACACACACACACACACACTCACACACACATGTATATATACAAAACTGAGAGAAAATCCAATTAGATTTTAAATTAGAATTCAATTAAAGTTAAATTTTAAATAAACCATAAAAAACCTAATCACTCACACACACACACACACACACACACACACAACCAATGCTTAGAGAAAATTTTTAGATTCAAAATTGAATTTTGCTTGTGTTAGCATTTTAATACAAATTAAATTGTTTAGATTTTTGCTATTATTTTTTTTGAACTAATGAGCATTTTTTTTAATACTATTTCTATTAAGATATTTTGTATGCTAGGATCTTCAACGTAACAAAATTTAATTGAGCTGAACGATCTCATGCACCTATCCCCATGCAATTTAAGAGATACTATTAGACCAATTTATTTTTTTTATTTTGTGTTGCATTTAGTAGAATTTCACAGACAACAATTATGAATTGATATTGTATATGTAATATCCAATATTGAATTTCAAAATTATATACATAATAGTAGTGTAATGAGGGCGAAAATGGGCAAATGCCCATTTCGCACAAAAAAAATAGGCAAATGCCCAATTTCCCAAACTAATTAGAGAAATGCCTCTCTTTTGAAACTTGATTTTTTTGAAAATCGAGTTAAAAAAAAAATTTCTGGAGCCCTATAGCGACGTTTTAAGAAGCCTATAATGACGTTTTAAGGACCTATGGTGGCGTTTTGTAACTCGACCTCTATAAAATCGAGTTACATGCAAGTTTTTTTTTTTTTTTACCTATAACTCGACTTCATGGAGCTCAAGTTACAAAACGCCGCTATAGGTCCTTAAAAACGTCACTATAGGCTCCTTAAAACGTTGCTACAGGGCTTAACTCGATCTTGAGAAAATTGAGTTTCAAAAGAGGGACATTTTCCTAATTAGTTTGGGAAAGGGGGCAACATGCTGATTTTTTTTGCGAAAAGGGCAAAAGCCCATTTTGGCCGTGTAATGAGAAACTAGACATAACCAATATCATGAAAATTGCAAGAAAATACTATTTAAGTACCTCTAAATATTCAAATCAAACTAATATCCTATATGTTTTATAACCCAAGCCAACATTAATAGTACCACTACAATTCATTATTCCTATGCGTAAGTACGAGTTGTATACTAGTAATAATAATTAATAAGCAACCTTCAATTTCAAAGCAACATTTTCAAAGGTGACTCTTTTTATTAGTGCATAAATCATTCTTTATATTACCAAAGTCAAATATGAAATAGAAAATTATTCAATAAATTCAACTTCAAAAACTAGATTTGTTTGTTTCTATATGTGTATGGATTTGTTGGCAATTCGCGTGAGCACAAACTTGTCTAAATATCGATTACTAAGTCTATGGGTATGATTAGACAATGTTCAATGTTCAAGGTGTGCAAGAATTGGAAAATTGTTGATTCAAGAATTGAAATTTCATCAGTTTCAACTGATCGAAACTTAAGTTCGCATGATTGAAATTCATATTTGCTAAATCAGTTTTTAGCACATCAGCAAATCAGATGATTATGGTTTCAGTTGTAATTCATTTAGTATTTAAAGGAAACCCTAAGGCAAGTTTTCAGAGACTTTGGAGTTTCTCATTTGAGATCTAAAATTTTTTGTGCCTTCTCGTTTCAAAGTCACTACGGAAATCAATTTACATACAATCTGAATAGGTAGACCTGAAGTTGCTGCAAACCAGTCATCAAAGGTGCTGGATCTAAACCTTTAAGGGTGATCTTGGAGTTATAGACCGGAGGTCTATGCTAGACAAAACCTTCAAGGGTGGTCTTGGAGTCGTGGATTGGAGGTTCATGTTCGGAACACATCTATATCAGAGAAGTCTGTGGAATTTAGAACTATTTGTTAACTCTAATTAGGTTTACTATTTATTATATATTTTGACTGTAAACTTCTATCTAATTGTGGATTGTTCTTCCTGGGATTGGTCCCCTTAGGTTTTTTACTATGAAAATAATTTGTTTCATTGGTTTTTCTAGGTCATCATATCATTGCATTATTTACTTTTCCACTGTGCATGATATGTTTGATTAATTTTTTAACCTAGAGCTTGCACAATTAATATAATTAACAACTTGGCCTTAAAATTGGTTAAACCTTATTTGTTTAGGGGTCTAAAATATAACAGTTATGTTTCATGATTTAGCTTAAGAGAGGGCAGTCATTGTATTCTCAATTGACTCTCATCATCTCTCGATTAATCAAGATCAACCTATTGATTCCCTTGACTGAGACTCATTTGGTTGAGACATGTAAAACCTAAGTTTTAATCAGGTCTCAGTTGGTAATCATGAAATACTTTCTAAAGTATAAAAGAGCACATAATAATTAACTAAGAATGAGGCTAGAGAGCCATTTTTTTCACTTAAAAGGAGGAAATCACAAAACCTCTCTTTTCACCACAACCCGTGAGTTAAGATAGATAATCTTAAGATGATGTGTTTTTTATTGGCGATCAAGCTTAAACCCTTAAAACCCTCTTTGTTTGTCACAATACAGTTCATGATGAGAGAGTCTCATGATATAGAAGAGTCCAAGTAACTCGAAGTAGATTGTGGGGTCATGTCTATAAGAATTTATTGGATAGCAGTTAGGGGTTTATGTATATCTCAATTGTAATACTTGAATTCTAAATAGTAGGGGTCAAGATTAAACCTCGTAATGATTCTTCCTGAGAATGAGTTCATAAGTTTTCTTGTGGTACTTAATCATGATTAAATTGAATGCATAATTCTTTTTTTTTTTTTGAGAAAAATTAGTTAGTTTTTATAGAAAATTTTTCAATGTGCTTAGATATAATAAGGAAAAAAACATGCTCCTAGCTACTCCTTAATTAAGGAAACAAAAAGTAGAGGTTTAAAAAGGTCATTTCACTTTTGGAATATGTTTAACAAACTGGGCATAGTCTTCTTGAATTTGGCTCAACTTTTGATGCATATCCATCCTTGCACTAGTTCTCATTTGGCAAATATTATGCATGTAATGACGCAAGCAACCAACGACTCTCCACTTTATCATCTTTCTTTATAAATGCTAAATCAATAAAAATCCTATGGTAAACTTGTTTTCCTGGATTATAAAATGATTATTGCTTCTAATGAAAATTGATGCTATGTTTTTTTTTTTATTATTTTTATGAACAATATTGATGCTATATTATTAAAGATGTGGCATAGTATATATAACTATTATACAGTACATAAGAAAATTTGATAGGAAAAATGAAGAGAGAGAGAGAGAATATAAGGAAGAATGATTTGGTATTAGAAACTTACTATGAAGACAAAAGGTCCAGAGAATGTTCTTAGGCCTGATCCGAGGGTATTTATTTGTTCGAGGAGGGTTTAGTGGTAATAATGATATCAAACTTAAAGGCCCATGATCAAACTATTGCGAGATAGGCTGGTGGAAATAGTCCGAGGAGGGGTATCTCCTCGACTAAGTGAAGTGAAGGTCAGATGGTACGTCATGGTGATTAGAATGATATTCTAGACGGTTTTGTGGATGAAGATATGTTTCACAAGGGCACAGGGAGGAAGAACAGATGGTAAATATCTTAGAGAAAGCTGCTACCACCGCATTGAATACTCTGTACCTAAATCTATGGCCGCATTAATAAGGAAGTAACATTTGAACAGTGGTGACCAGCCTTACAGCTATTGACTGAAGACTTTAAGAAGGGGTTGATGGAACAAGTATCTTGATTGACGATCAAATCCATACGTGGAAGATGGGGAGAAGGAGGAGGATGATATAAAAGGAAAAGAAATGCATTCAGAAAGGGGGATTGAAGAAGAAAAAGAGAAAACAGTGTACACATCACTATCCATAATTGTAATCTATCTTTGAAAAAGAGGGAAAAATAATACAAATCATCCCCGGCTTGTGTCCGAAGAGAAATTCTGTTACATAAATAATTCATTGTATTTGACGTGGTAATCTAGCCCATCATTTTTGTTATCCAACATCACTAGAACCTAGATTTCAAGCCTACTCTCTACAAATTTCATTGTATTGGGCTTTTTGGTCATATCTCCTTCTTACTGTTAGGTTTGGGTGCAAATTGTGACCTTACAATTGGCGCCGTCTGTGGGAAATCTTGTGTTTTAGGAAGTTTAGCATTATGGTAGGCTCAGGTCCACTTCTTGCATCTTGAGCAGGAAAGAGATCGGGAGGGTAGTGTGCATATAGGGCACACCGGTAGGAGTCATTCACGAAGTGGAAGTAGAATTCCTCACGAGGAAAATGCTAAGGCCATGCAGTAGGAGATTAACCACCTGAAGAAGAAATTGCGTCATGAGAGGCGAAGGCGAACTCCCTCTTTTTTTAACCCTTCTTCTGAGGACACTCAGGGTAGTAGTTACAGGCCTAGGTCAAGAACTCCTCCTAGTGAGTCTTTTTCCTACGAGGAGGGTAATCTTCATGGTTGTGGTCGTGAGGGCAAGAAGCCTTCCTCCTGAGGTTTGAGAAATGATACTATGAGTAGAGCGTTGCACCAAATTTCCAAGTCACCCATCACATGCAAGGTGGAGAAAGGGAAGCTCCCTTGATGCTTCACCCAACCAACATTCACCATTTATAACGGCCAAATGGACCCCGTAGAGCATGTGAGTCATTTCAATCAGAAGATGGCGGTGCATTCTAAGAATGAAACTTTAATGTGCAAAGTCTTCCCCTTCAGCCTAAAACCTATGGCGATGAGGTGGTTTAATGGCTTGAGGGCATGTTCTGTCAATTCTTTTATGGAACTTACCTGGTCATTTGGGTCTCACTTCATTACATGTAGTAGAGTTCCTCGGCCCTTGAATTCGTTATTGTCTATGGCCATGAGAGAAGGGGAGATCCTAAAAACATACTCTGATAGGTAGTGGGAGATGTTCGATGAGATCGATGGTGATTTTGACGATGTAGCAATAAGGACATTCAAGGTTGGCCTCCCTACTGAGCACGACTTAAGGAAATCTCTGACTAAAAAACCTGTAAGGAGTGCACGTCGGCTCATGGATCGCATTGATGAGTACAAACGGGTTGAGGAAGATCAACAGCAAGGTAAGGGAAAGGCGAAGGTTATCCCTCAGGAGAGGAGGGATTTCAGGTCGGACAGATTCAACAACAACAGGCCCCGAAGAGATTTTGCCAGGCAATTTGGTCCTACCACTCCTCAGGTGGTTAATATTGTGTTTCGGGAACCTGTGCATTAAGTGTTGGAGAAAATCCAGAATGAACCATATTTCAAATGGCCCAACAAGATGGCAAGGGACCCCGTGAGGCGTAATCAGAACCTCCATTGCCACTATCATTGAGAAAGGGGTCATACCACTAAGGATTGTAGGACTCTGTGGAATCATTTGGAGCAATTGGTTAAGGAGGGCAAGTTAAAGCAATTTTTGTATTGGCCCAATGGGCAGAGAGACTATTCAGCTTCGATGAACTAGGGGAACATTTCATCACGGCCTCCTTTGGGTATGATCAATGTTATTTTTGCTACTCTTAGGAGGACTGGTTCTCGTCCTTCCAGGGTGATGTTTGTAGCATGGACCCTTGCCGAGGATTCTAGTTCTGAGCCAAAGAGGACTAAAGGGAATGTCCCACCAATTTTAGGTTTCTCGGAAGAAGACAAGATTAGGACTATCCAACCGCATGACGATGCTTTGGTGGTTACGCTGAGGATAGGGGGTTACAATGTGAAGAGGGTGATGGTTAACCAGGGTAGTGGTGCAGATATTATGTACCCTGACTTGTTCAGGGGGCTAAAATTAAAGCTTGAGGATTTTACGGCTTATGATTTGCCATTGATAAACTTTGAGGGGACGTTTGTCATACCAAAGGGGCAAATTAGATTGTCTGTGCAATCAGACCCAGAAGTGGTAGACGTGGATTTCATTGTGGTAGATGCCTATTCTCCCTACACGGCCATTGTGGCAAGACCTTGGTTGCATGCTCTGGGTGCCGTGTCCTCAACTCTGCATGTCAAAGTCAAGTTTCCATCTAGGGATCAGATTGAGGAACTAATTGGGAGTCAATCTGTGGCTAGACAGGGCATGGCGGCTGCAATTCTGCATCATCCTGGGCTGGAGTCCTCGACCTCAACTGAGGGGGGCTCATAACAATCAATGTCTCTGGCCATGCCTAGGGTAGCGAAGGTAGAAGAACCTGCATGTGAAGAATTAGAGAAGGTTCTTATAGATGACGACCCTGAATAGTTCTTTCAAGTGTGAGTTCAGTTGCCACCTCAGGAGAAGGCGAAGCTGGTTATGTTTTGAAGAAGAATGTGGATGTATTTGCATGGAATGCTTATGAGGCCCTCAGGGTTGATCTGAGTTTCATTTATCATCATTTGAATGTCAATCCAGCTGTGGTGCCGAGGAAGCAACCGAGGTCGTCAAGGAAGAAGTACTCAAACTCAAAAGGCTGGTGCTATCAAAGAGGTGTTTTATCCTGAATGGTTGGCTCATATAGTGGTAGTGAAGAAGAAGAATGGGAAGTGGAGAGTATGCGTAGACTTTACAAATTTGAACAAGGCTTGTTCTAAAGATTCTTTCCCAATGCCTCGTATAGATCAGCTGGTGGATGCTACTGTTGGGCATCCTCAGATGAGTTTTTTGGATACTTTTTAAGGTTATCACCAAATACCTTTAGCTTTGGAGGATCAGGAGAAGACGTCCTTTGTCACTCCTACATGGAATTATCACTATAAGGTGATGCCTTTTGGTTTGAAGAATGCAGAAGCTACCTATCAAAGGATGATGACCAGGATGTTTGAGCCACAACTAGGAAAGACTATTAAAGTGTATGTGGATGACATGGTGGTGAAAAGTAAAACAATTTCCATGCATGTGGAAGATCTAAATGATACTTTTCAGACGCTAAGGAGGTACAAGTTACGCCTTAATGCTTCCAAGTGTTCTTTTGGTGTGGGATCTAGTAAATTTTTGGGTTATATGGTAATTCATCGGGGAATTGAAGTTAACCCATCGCAAGTCAAGGCAATTGATAGCTTACAGCCACCTCGGAATCCTAAAAAAGTTCAAAGGTTGACAGGGTTGACTGCTGCCCTCAACCGGTTTATTTCTTGGTCCGCAGATAGATGCAGGCCTTTCTTTCAGTTGCTGAATAAGTGGAAGGGATTTGAATGGACCGAGGAGTGTGCTTTAGCTTTTCAACAGCTTAAGGAGTATCTTTCGCGACCACCCATTATGTCTCGGCCAGAAGTTGATGAAGTTCTGTTCGCGTATATTGCTGTGGCTAATCATGCCGTTAGTTTGGTTTTGATACGTGTTGATAATGATGTATAGAGGCCAGTTTATTACGTAAGCAAATTTTTACATGAGGCCGAGGTGCATTATTTACCATTGGAAAAAGCGATCCTAGTAGTGGTGCATGCTACGTGTAAGCTTGCTCATTACTTCCAATCTCATACAGTTGTTGTTTTAACTTAACTTCCTTTTAAGTCTATACTTCGGAGTGCTGATTACACGGGAATGATTGCTAAATGGGGTACCATATTGGGGGCTTTTGATATCAAGTATATGCCTCGCACCTCCATGAAAGTTGATTTGGTGGCGGAATTTGCTGAGTCTTCATTAGAAGAGAACGCTAAGAGGTTAGACATGGATGAAAAATTAGTTAGCATGATTTTGTGCAAGGAACCTTTGATATAAAAAGTGTATGTTGACGGAGCAGCTAATCAAAGAGGATTTGGTGTGGGGCTAGTCTTGGTGTCTCATGAGGGAATAACTTTTGAGAAATCCTTGAGACTGGGGTTCGCGGCCATCAACAATGAGGCAGAATATGAAGCTTTACTGGTTGGAATGGATATGGTTCAGAAAATGGGTGGAAAAACAATGCAAATATTCTCTGATTCATAATTAGTGGTGGGCCAGGTGGAAGGAAAGTTAGAGGCTAGAGATCTGAGAATGCAAGAGTATCTAACCTGGGCCAGGTATTTACAATCAAAATTTGAATCTTTTACCTTGTTACATATCTCCAGGAGTATGAATACCCATGCTGACTCCCTAGCCACCCTTGCAACATCCTCGGCACAAGGCCTACCTTGGGTCTTCCTTATTGAAGATCTGTGTAAATCCGTTGGAACCAATAGCGACACCATTCGGGTTAATCAAATTAGGGTGGGACCTAGTTAGATGGATCCTATAGTGTCATTCCTTAAAAATGATATCTTGCCCGAAGAGAGATCTGAAGCAGATAAAGTACGTAGAAAAGCACCTCGGTTTTGGCTGTCCGAGGACCAGAAGTTGTACAAACGCTCTTTTTTAGGATCATATTTGCTATGTATACACCCTGAGACAACAAAATTACTTTTGGAAGAGTTATTTAAAGGGATTTGTGGAAGTCACACAGGGGAAAGGTCTCTATCTCATAGAGCTCTTACACAAGGGTATTGGTGGCCCAATATGTAGAGAGAGACACAGGATTATGCAAAGAAGTGTGACCAATGTCAGAGATTTGCCTCCAACATCCATCAACCAAGGGGTGTCCTTAACCCTCTGTCTAGTCCTTGGCCTTTTTCTCAATGAGACTTGGACATTGTAGGGCTTTTCCTAAAAGTAGTAGGGAATAGGAGGTGGTTGCTCGTTGGAACAGATTATTTCACTAAATGGGTTGAAGTTAAGCCATTGTCAAACATTAGGGATGTGGATGCGAAGAAATTTGTCTGGAAAAACATTATTACCAGGTTTGGAATCCCTCATACTCTTATTTTAGATAACGACCTGCAATTTGATAGTAAGGCCTTTAGAAGATATTGTTGTGATTTAGGCATCACGAATAGATATTTCTCTCCAACTTATCCGCAAGGGAATGGACAAGTCGAGGTGGTCAATAAAGTTATGGTGAATGGGCTCAAGAAAAGACTGGATGATGCTAATGGAAGGTGGGTGGAAGAATTGCCGTATGTTTTGTGGACGTATCGAACTACGCCTAGAAGATCAACTGGAGAAACACCCTTCTCTATGACTTATGGAGTCGAGGCTGTAATCCCTTTGGAAACTGGGTTTCCAACACTGAGGACGAGTTCTTTCATCCCAAGCAGTAATGACAATTTACTGGAAAAAAAACCTAGACCTAGTTGAGGAACGGCGAGAAAATGCCATGGTTCAGCTAGCTTATTATCAACATAAACTCAAGCAGGGATATGATTCCCATGTGAAGCTACGGCCACTTGCACCTAGAGATTTAGTATTGAGAAAGGTTTTGGGTACTACCAAAAACCCAGCATGGGGAAAACTAGGACCTAATTGGGAAGGATCTTATCATATCACTTTGGTAGCTGGCATAGGGGCCTATTATCTTGAAGATCTTGATGGGCACGTTGTACCACGTCCTTGGAACGTAAATAACCTGCAAATGTATTATTATTAATGAAAGACATTTTTGCCATCTTATTTTTGTTGATATTGTATTACGTTGATTACTATTTTTTCTAAGTATCAAACTGAAACTTGGTCTTGCCTAGCTCCTCGAACCACATACCTCGAATAAATTAATATTTCTATCAAGTGTTAAATAGAACCTTAGTTACGTCTGGTCCTTGGACCATCTACTTTGGGAAAATTAACACTTCAGTTCATTTTTCTAAGTATCAAACTGAAACGTGGTCATGCTTGGCTCCTTAGACCACATACCTCGAATATATTAATATTTCTATCAAGTGTTAAACAGAACCTTAGTTACGTTTGGTCCTCAGACCATTTACTTTGGGAAAATTAACACTTTCATTTTCTAAGTATCAAACTAAAACTTGGTCATGTCTGGCTCCTTGGACC
The DNA here is from genome assembly GCF_040712315.1 of Castanea sativa. Taxonomy (NCBI): domain Eukaryota; kingdom Viridiplantae; phylum Streptophyta; class Magnoliopsida; order Fagales; family Fagaceae; genus Castanea; species Castanea sativa. The sequence continues at coordinate 43,656,094 of NC_134023.1, read as the reverse complement.
ACATATCTCGAATAAATTGATATTTCTATCAAGTGTTAACAGAACCTTAGTTATGTCTGGTCCTCGAACCATCTACTTTGAAAAAATTAACACTTCAGTTCATTTTTCTAAGTATCAAATTGAAACTTGGTCATGCTTAGCTCCTCGAACCACATACCTTGAATAAATTGATATTTCTATCAAGTGTTAATAGAACCTTAGTTACATCTGGTCCTTGAACCATTTACTTTGGGAAAATTAACACTTTAGTTCATTTTTCTAAGTATCAAACTGAAACTTGGTCATACCTGGCTCCTCGGACCACATACCTTGAATAAATTGATATTTCTATCAAGTGTTAAACAGAACCTTAGTTACGTCTGGTCCTCGGACCACCTGCTTGGGGAAAATTAACACTTCCGCTCATTTTTCTAAGAATCAAATAGAACCTTGGTTATGCTTGGATCTTTGGACCACATACTTCGGTAAAATTGGTATCTTTCTTTGTTTGCTTAAGTATTACATAAAGCCTAGCCTTAGGCCACATTTCTCTCGCTTTGGGTTTATACATATTCTTTGGTGTTTATTTGTTTGCTATTGCTTGTTAAAGAATATAATCCCAACACACAAGTTATCAAATGAGGATATGGGTTTTAAGTGTTCATTCATCCATTCTTAACATGAGATTATTTCCTTGTTAGATTACAGATATTACCAAAGTCAGTATTAAGACCTACCTTATTCAATTGAACACCAAATCATTCATATTGTGTATATAATTTGCATTAAGATGTGTATATAAGTTGCATTAAGATGTATATAAGTTGCATTAAGATAAAGAGTTAAACATCCCCCTTAAAAGAAATTTGTATGGAATGAAAGATAAAAATCTTGAACTTGTCATTATGAATTTGCGTAATTACATTGTGAAAAAGAAATGTAGGCAGAATAACAAAAATAAGCCTATGGTAAGCTGGAGTTGTCACAAATGTGGGCATGGAGGAAAGGGAATCCTGGTCTATGCCTTAGTTTTTGGCAGAGGGTCTTCCTTGGACTTGCCTGCAGTCTCCTTTGTTTTGTTTTCAGACCCCTTTGATTTGACCTTAGTCTCTTTAGGTTGGGGAGCCACTTTTTTGATGGTAAGGGGAGCATTTGAAGATTTGGTCTCGGGCAGGGTCATAATTTGTTTTCCTTTTTCTTTCACCCTTGTCCGAGGCTCACCCTGGCTAGCGTTCTCGCTCAAACCCTTATCAGTCTTTTCACCCTGGTCCACAGCTTGATCGGGACCTATAGATACTTCAGGGGGTGGAAGAGAGCTATGAGCAATGGAGGGTTGTGTGGTACAAATTATCTCGAGGGCTGTTGGAGGAAGAGGAAAGGCCTCAATTGCATAAATATCTAGGGGATACCACCTATTTTCGGCCTTCCTCCACTCAGAGGTAGTAGGGATTCCTGCCACATTGAGGGCTTCTGCCCATACCTGCTAGCAGTAGTCCCTACATACCTCAGCAAGCTCCTCGGCCAGTCAGATTTCCATTTCTTTGACCCCACGATTGAAGGATGCCATTGATGCGGCATCCATGGTCTCCTTGATAGTGCGGGCGGCTTCCTTAGCCTGGGCAAGTTCCTTCTTCAGATCCAAGATTTCTTGTTGAGCTGTGGCTAGCTTTATCCCTTTGTGATGAAGCAGTTTACGCTGCTCCTCCGCCTGAATTTCGGTAGTTTTTAGTCCTGCCTCGGCACTCCTTCTTCCTTTCCTTTCTTCCACCAATTTATCGGCAAGATCTTTTTTCTCTTGCTCGGCCTGACCCAAAGCTTTTTCAGTCTTGATCCTAACATGAGCCTCTGCCTTAGCCTCGTTCCAAGCATCTTCTACCCATTTTTTCGCTACAAAAACCTCCTGGATGGCCTGCGCAAAAGTAACTATAGGATTGATGTTGTTGATGATGGTACATACCAAAGCTAAATCCCTTTTTAGAGACAAAAAGTTTTGGTTGACTCATTTGCTTTAGGGCGGCCATGTCCTTCGACAGTAGGATGGGCTGCTCCAAGGGCTTGGGTAAGTAATGGGCGTGCCCTTTTTGGAATTCCCTTATGGTTGAGTGGCGAGGAATGGGAGCTCCATCCAATTCCAACTGAGGTGACCAATTGGACTGAATTTGGCGCACCTCGGCCAAATCATGGCTTTCCTTGCTTTCCACGGAAGAGGCTCGTGTTTGGCCCTTTGCCATTTTTGTTGTTTCTATTTTTTCTGCTGTGCCAACTCCCCTTCCTTAGCCTCCTCCGTTCTTTTCTTTTTGAGGTTAGGTGTGGGAAGAAGGGTACTTGGAGGAGGTGGAGGGGGTGGAAGATTGGTCGGAGGTTGAGATCTTGAAGTGTCCTACGTAGTGATCTGTTTACCCCTTGCAGCAAGAAGAGTCCTCAAGCTTTTTCCTTGTCATAGAGACATGTCTTCTTCCTCTTCCTCAGCGCTACTATCCACAAGTGCAACTACAAAACCTCTGATACCAGAGCTCTCGTCGGATTCGTTTTCTTTGTCCGAGAGATTAATAATGTGGCCTTCTGAAGGTTTCTCTACTTCCTCAAGTCGAAATTGGTCTATTTCCTCCTCAAGGGATTAGCGTGAAGATGTGGATTCTTCTCGGATGGTTGCTGCTTCAGCAGGTTTTACAGGTGGGGGGACTGCTGTTATTGGGCGTATGTAGAGGATGATATAAGGGTCGTCCGGCAGATCACGTGAGGCAAGGAATCCCATTTTTGAGACGTCTATCCTTTTACGTCTCCGATCACCCGCAATGATTGCGTTACCAATGTCTTGGAAGGTAGACGATAGAGGTTCGTACCCTAGGATGAGATGGGCTGCCCTCACCTACTCGTCTTCACTCACAAATACCTCGGATCTTAAAACTCTATTGAGGTCCTCGATGCTGGATAGGCTCAAACGAGGTGATACGTGCTGTTTATCTGCAAAGACATCCGAGAAGCCAAACATGACTAGACCAACAACAAATGTCAAACAAAGAGAAAGTAAAGTGCAATGTAAATCCAAATGATAAAATTAGAAGAACTAGACCCCATTCCAGGGGACCTAAACTCTATGGAATCACACCTAGTGTTCCCTCTTTGACTGGACAATGAGGACCGTCGTACCACTCCTCGGAGGCGATTAAGTTGTCGTCCTTCATGCCTTTGTTAGATTTGGGAAGACATGATATGAGTCTAACGATGTTAGACCTAGACTTGAGGTAATACCCCGCGTCCTTAAGTGAGTGACACTCATACATATGGACAACGTCGCGCCACGTGAGTCTCAAACCCATTTGCTCGTTGAGCGCATCGACATAACCTAATATTCTAAACATGTTAGGTGTACATTGGTCTGAGCATAGTCTATGATTATACAAGTAGTCATGGGTTACACTCTTCATGGGAAGTGTCATTCCTTCTTCTAAAAACACGATTATGGGAGTGACAACTTCCCCTTCTTTCCTATCGTCGGCTATGGATTCTGGGGCATAGTACCTCAAACCCACTCTCTGGGGAATGTGGTATTTGGCTCGAAAACTCTCCATATCGGCAGGTGTATCTACTAAACATTTGAACCTACCTATTTGGTTGAAATAAAAGTGAAGATTTAGAAAAGAAAAGGGGTAAAATTAATGGCCGAGGACGATGGTCGAGGAGAAAAAGAATTTAAAAGCGTGAAAACTTACGAGAAAATGAGTAGACGATTCTTCAGGAGCTTCTTGGGAGTTAAGAAAATGAGGAATTCTTAAGAGCTGGTTGATTTCCGGAGTAATAAAAAAATTGCAACTTCCCAGGCATTTTATATGAGAGGCGACATCAAATGGGAGCTATCCTGCTCAAAATTCAAGGAAAAATCCAGACCGTTAGATGTACATCTCACCGTTGGACATGGAAGACAATGCGTTACTTGGACCAATTAATAGGGATGTTGTGGATTTCGAGGCGTCAGAAACAGTTTTAAAGGAGGGAAATGACGTTTTTACGTGTGGTAGTTTAAGAAGCATGTGAAAGCTGGAGCATTGGGTTAAAACCTCAATTTTCTCCTCTGATAGGGAAGAAAAATGAAGTTTTGAGGGGCTATTGTGAGGACAAAAGGTCCAGGGCATGTTCTTGGGCCTTGGGCTTGATCCGAGGCTATTTACTTGTCCGAGGAGGGTTTAGTGGTAATAATGATATCAAACTTAAAGGCCCACGATCAAATTGTTGCGAGATAGACTGGTGGAAATAGTCTGAGGAGGGGTATCTCCTCGGCTAAGTGAAGTGAAGGTCAGATGGTACGCCATGGTGATTATAATGATATTCTAGAAGGTCTTATGGATGAAGATATGTTTCACTAGGGCATAGGGAGGAAGAACATATGGGAAGTATCTTAGAGAAAGTGCTACCACTGCATTGAATGCTCTGTACCTAAATCTATGGCCGCATTAATGAGGAAGTGACATTTGAACAGTGGTGACCAGCCTTACAGCTATTGTCTGAAGACTTTAGGAAGGGGATGATGGGACAAGCATCTTGATCGACAATTAGATCCATACGTGGAAGATGGGGAGAATGAGGAGGATGATATAAAAGGAAAAGAAAGGCATTTGGAAAAGGGGATCGGAGAAGAAAAAGAGAAAACATCGTACACATCACCCTCCATAATTGTAATCTATCTTTGAAAAAGAGGGAAAGATAATACAAATCATCCTCGACTTGTATCCGAGGAGAAATTTTGTTACATAAACAGTTCATTGTATTTGACGTGGTAATCTAGCCTATCATTTTTGTTATCCAACATCACTAGAACTTAGATTTCAAGCCCACTCTCTACAAATTTCATTGTATTGAGCTTTTTGGGCCTATCCCCTTCTTACTGTTGGGTTTGGGTGCAAATTGTGACCTTACACTTACCTTCATAGTAAAAATTCTTAATCATTAGATCTTTAATATTAAGTAGTATTTATTTAATTAATGCTACAATATAACTATTGAATGAAATATACAATAATTTTTTTATGAGAGTAATTTCATTTTAAGGTCACATGACTTGAACTATAAGTAAGATATATATATAGAATTATGAATATGAATACTTTATTTGCATTCCAAATATCATAAGAAAAAATAAACCTAGAAGTTTATAAATTGGGACTTTGATATCTTTAATAAGTACCATTACTTTTAAGTGTTTTAATTTTCTCTATTTCCTTAGGAGTATAATTAATTTAATAGCTAAGGCTAGCATTTCACATAAATGACTATAATCATGTGAGTAACATCTAGGCGAAGTTTCAATATATAATCCAACAAGTTAAGCATGTGAAATATATTTGTGTGTATATATATAACTTTAAGTAATATTACACTACTCAATAACTTGTTATTAAATTCATATTTTAAAATCCTACCGTTGAATTACATGTTTTATATGTGTTTAACATGCACGTTAATTTTCATGCTAATTAGATGTTATTTATCATGTGATTTATAAAGTCATCTTTTATAAATTATTTTAAATTATAAAAACTTGAATTTAAACAATTGATTGATAACATAACTATTAATCTTTGATCACCATGAAATTTTTCAAGCACGGAGAGTATATAAAATTAAGTATTCCAACGGTAGATTTATTAGAATTCGCATCTAATAATAAGTTATTAAGTGATATGATATTACTTAGAGTTATATACACACATCAACAACAAGTTGTATATATGATATTATCAATAAATAGAAAAAACTGGATGCATGATATCCAAAGTTGATATAAAGATATCCACAATTTAACATATAAAAGCTAGCGGATGTGGAAAAGAAAAAAGGTGAAATAATGGATGAGTGAGAATAAATTAAAAAGCCGCACGCACACTATATGGTCACACACTTTTTATTTTTTTGCTGAATAAATGGCCACGCACTTGTGATCATGGAAATCCACTCGTCAGTACTGTTCACCTTCGCCTCACGGTCCTCACATAAATAACCCTTTGTTGTGTATTGTACCATCGACGAGGGCATCAACGTGGGAAGCTAGTTGGATCAATGAAAATTGTCCACTCATTATGATTATATTAAAAAAAGGAAACATAATATCGATATATAGGATTCTCCACACTCCATTCCAAAGAGTTTGAAGATATTGTCCTGGGTCCTTACTCCAAGGGTCCGTTTGGTTAGGAGAATGGAAAAATGAGAGGATATAAAAATTTTTAGTTTTTCTTATTTCTGTTTGGTTGAGAGTGTAAAACAGTGGAAGGATGAAATTTTTTTTGATTTGGTTGAAAATAAGATTTGTATAAATTTACCATTATATCCCTTTTAAATAAAACAAAAAATAATACATTATACTTTTTTTTTTAAAATTCCTCATTTGTGTTTGGTTGAAAGTGTGAAAAAGTTGAAGGACAGAAAACTTTTTAATTTGGTTGAAAATAAGGTTTGTATAAATTTACTATCATGTCCCTCTTAAATAAAGCAAAAAGTAATACATTATACTTTTTAAAAAAAATTGTGTATAAATAAAAATAGACATTTCAAAAATAACATAAAAAAATTATTCAACAGTGTTTTCTTAAAAAAATAATAAAAATAAAAATTAAGAAAAAACAGAAAGAAAAGAAGAAGAACCCACCGACAAAACCAAAAAAAGAAAAAAGAATAAAAAAAAGCCAATGTTACCAAAAAAAGAAAAAAAAGAAAAAGAGAGAGAAGAAGAAGCCAACGTTACAAGGAAACTGGAAAAGAAAAAAAAAAAAAGCAAGCTAACGTTACAAGGAAACTGAAAAAGTGAAAAGAAAAAAAAAAAAAAAAAAGTCAGAAATGTTAATTAGAGGTGGGGCAATTTTGTACAAATATTATTCTTACTTTTCACCCCAATTTGGAGAGATTGTATTTTAAAGGGGAGGAGAGAAAACAGGTAGGCTCCACAACTTTTCTCTCCCCCTACCATTCTCATTTAAACAGTGAAAAATGTTATTTTCCACCTCATTTTCCTCTCTTTATTTTCCTTCCTCCCTATTTTTACCTGAACCAAACATACCCTAAGTGAGCGGTTAGAAAAGCTCATGTTTTGTGGGTTTTTTTTTTCTTCAACTGAGCGCCTCTTGTACTGTTCATTGTCTAGGAGTGTATTTAGACATGTGAATAGTAAAAATTGTATAAATAGTAACTTTTTAAATATTTGTTTTTATTATTTTTTGTTTTTAGAAAAGTAAGTGGGATTTAAACCCACGGAAAGACTGAATTTTCTATCTACACCGAATGCATGCAGTAACAATGGAGTAGGACCCATGCATGTGAAATCCACGTCTAGAGTGGCCACAATAATAAACACGATGTCCATGTCTTCACCTATCTCTGCCACATATATTCATGGCCATCTACCAGACCAGCAGAGTAGTAAGTAGTGCCGCTAAAATTGTATTCCTATCGACTCCATGGCCAACCAGATCGCTCTCCCTCTATATGAAAAAATCCCACGTAAAAACACTTTACAAAGAGTCTTCGATATCCTAATCTTCTTCCTTCTCCTTTCTCTTCTTATTTATCGTTTTCTATTCCTCAAAAATCATGGTCTCACTTGGTTTCTTGCCTTCCTATGCGAGTCATGGTTCACCTTCACTTGGGCTCTCGTCATCAGCACCAAATGGAATCCTGTTGAATACAAAACGCATCCAGACCGACTCTTACAACGGTAACCCATAACATGTTGTGCCAATAATATGTGACTTAATTTTAGTTGCCACTACAATTTGTATTTGGCTGTTCTTCTTCTATATTATTTTTATTACAATCTCTTTACCTAGTCAGGTGTCTAACATGATTGATTCATTCTTGTTCATAACTTTGATATAGGGTCCCTGAACTTCCATCGGTGGACATGTTTGTGACAACTGCGGACCCTGTGCTAGAACCACCTCTCATCACAGTAAACACCGTGCTCTCTTTGTTGGCAATTGATTATCCAGCTCACAAGCTAGCTTGTTACGTATCAGATGATGGTTGTTCTCCAATCACTTACTACTCTCTTGTGGAAGCCTCAAAGTTTGCTAAGCTTTGGGTTCCATTTTGTAAGAAGTTCAATATTCATGTTAGAGCCCCCTTTAGATACTTTTCTAGTAACCCCCAAACTTTCGGTGGTAGTTCAAGTGATTTTCTACAGGAATGGAAAAGAATGAAGGTAATCCAAATCTGGAGTTGTGTCTGAAAATTTATTTTCAATATTTTTTTTGAGAGAGTGTTTTAACATTTATCATATTAAGACACCAACCAGTTTACCAGTTAAGCTAACTAGAATTCACAAAATTTATTTTCAATCTTAAATCACAAAATTGGTATATCTTATAAAAAAAACTTTTTGTTTGCTGTATTGCAGGAATCTAATGGCGAGATTATTACAAATCTTGTTACATAAATTTATAAAGTCGTATATCATCAATCACAAATTTAAGAAAAAAAATTCAAAGTTCTATATATTATATTATTTAAGTCTATTAATAACGTTGATTGGCAGATCAATTTTTTTAAAATTAATCTGAAATTAATAGTATAGCATTTTTCAATTGTGAAATGGGACAACGATGAGATCTTTGCCTGCACTTTATATGCAAATTTGTTTGTCTTTTTCTTCTGTAGGACGAGTATGAGCGACTTAGCCGCAAAATTGAGGATGCGGTCCAAAAGTCTGTGCCAAGTGATTTTACTGGAGACTTTGCAGAATTCTCAAACATAGAACGCAAAAACCATCCAGCTATTATCAAGGTAACATTAACTCCCAAATAAAGAAAAAAGAAAAAAAAGAAGAAGAAGTAAAACTCAATGATTCGGGGGGAAAAAAAACACAAAACATAAAGTAAAAAAAAAACATAAAAACAAAAACAAAAACAAAAAGCAAAACTCAGTTGAAGAGTTAGCTTATCCTTTCACAAAATCCGCTTATATATTAGAGTACATACTCGTAGTGTATCAATTAAGTAACCAATGTTCCATAAAAAAAAAAATTCAATTAACCAATGGTTTCCATATAGCAGCCGCCCCTTTGACTATTGAGAGCATTCTCATCAACAATTGTAAAGGTTTTAGTATTTACAATTTCAAAATATTACTTTTACAATTTTAAAACCCCATTTTACAATATACCAAATATCAAAAATTCTATTTTTTTTACAATTTCATTTAAATATTCTTTCTTTAATATTTTTATTCATTTTTTTTCCAACTTCATTTAATTTTTATTCTTTCTTTAAAAGAAAACAGGCCCCACTTAAATAAAAAATAATATAAGTTTTACAATTTGTGAACAGTTCGGTCTCAAATTTGAGATTGCACTGTTCATCAATGCCAAATATTATGACATTTAAAACACTTGATGAAAGTGATTTTTTAGAGTTTGGTGCATCAAATGCCAAATATTTGACATTTAGCACACTTGATGGGAATGCTCTGAACAGTTATTACTATTGTAGTTTGTCAGAATTTAATATTTGACCTTTACCAGTCTAGCCTTGCTGACTCGTGAGACTACAGCGTTTCCCTTTTATTTTTTATTTTTTTAATAAATTATTTTAGAAAATGTTTTATTAAAAAAAATATATATATACTAATTTTTTAACAACTTTTTCAATTCATCATAAAAAATTTCCTAAAATTAATGATTAATGTATGCCTTAAATATGTACATTAATCCGGCCCTGTTAAAATTACATGTAAATTCTGAAAGATATCTAGTGTATTGGGTTTATTTAAAACATAAGGATGAATCTCATAAACATAAAACCATTTCCATGTGAAAGAAGCATTACATATGTATATGTTTGATATATGTATGATACTTTGTTCTTATTTATATTATTTTACAATAGGTTATATGGGAGAACAAGACAAGTCTTCCAGATGGATTGCCACATTTGATTTATATATCGAGGGAGAAGCGACCAAAACATCTACATCATTACAAAGCAGGAGCCATGAATGTTCTCGTAGGATTTTATTTTAATAAATCTTATCACTCTTTTTTTTTCGGTTAAAATCTTATCACTCTTTATTGATGTATTCTAATTGGCTAACACTTTTTCCCCTTTTTTTGTAACCGTTTATATGATATATAGGCCAGAGTCTCTGGTTTGATGACGAATGCTCCCTATATGCTGAATGTAGACTGTGATATGTTTGTCAACAATCCAAAAACTGCTCTTCATGCAATGTGCCCACTACTGGGTTCCAAGAGTGAAAACAAAATTGCATTTTCTCAATTCCCACAAGTGTTCTATGATGGATTAAAGGATGACCCATACGGCAATCAAATGGTGGTTTTGTTTAAAGTGCGTCAAATTTAATCTTAATCTTACAAAATAAGTCTTTCCTTTTTCTTTTATATTCTATAATTAAATAAAGATCAAATTCCATGGATATGTTACATGACTAAAGGAAATTTAATAATATGAAGAAAGTTATCATTTGATTAGTCAAGTACTTAACTGCCTTTTATATGCATATATAGTATATGGGGCATGGAATAGCGGGACTTCAAGGACCTTTTTATAGTGGAACAGGATGCTTTCACAGTCGGAAAGTTATCTATGGTCTATTTCCAGACGATGTAGATTCAGTAAATGGTAAATATGTAAATTAATTTTGGATTTTAGCCTACCAAAAAAAAAAAAATGTCATTCTCTATTAACTATCGTGGGGGTACAAAGTACAAACAAATACATGTTTGGGTCCATTTCACAATTACTTCATGGTGGAGATTTTCCTTTTTGTACTACTAATGTTTTATTTTTCCCTTTCCTTTTGGTAGAAAAAACGGTTAATAATATTCTTTCAAATTTTGGGAGTTCAAAGGAGTTGATCAAATCAGGTGCTAATGCTTTGAAAGGGAAGACAGATTCACCGCTCAATCTTTCGAATTCTATTCAGGCATCATACCAAGTCAGTGGTTCTGGTTACGAGTACGGTACTAGTTGGGGTACAAAGGTCAGTAACACAAAAGAGCACTGTTAAATATGCCACTTTTTTCAAAACTTGTTACGGTGCTAATTAATAAGTTGTAATTATATGGCCATTACTGAATCTATTTTTATTATCTACCAATAATTTTAAAAAAATTTAATCCCTAAATTTGTTCAATAAATATATACAAATCACGAATTAGGAGGACCATTAAACGTATGTAATTTAATTACTCCACCTTACTTCAAAAAATATTTAAAGTTTAGCCTACTACATGGATCAATTTTATGCGTTAAGTTCTTTTAGTGGTTGTTTTTTAATAAGGCGTTGAGCTAGTATATTTCACTGAATATGTATTGAAAGGTGTACTTTTAATTACTTCCCTTATTCTTTTTTATTTAGTATTTTTTTTTATTTTTACGGTCCAACTCTGACGATTGTGGGTGCCCCATTTCAGGTTGGTTGGAAATATGGATCCACCACAGAAGATGCCCACACTGGACTAATGATCCATAAAAGAGGTTGGAGGTCGGCCTTTTTATCACCAAACCCACCGGCCTTTTTAGGGTGTGCACCCTCAGGTGGGCCTTCCGCAGCAACCCAACAAAAGAGGTGGGTCACAGGCCTACTTGAAATTCTTTTTAGCAAAAGTTGTCCTATATTTGCTACTCTCTTTGGGGAGCTTCAATTTAGGCAATGTTTGGCATATTTGTGGGTCCTCATGTGGGGCCTACGCTCCATCCCCGAGCTATGCTATGCTGCTTTGCCTGCGTATTGTCTCATCACCAACTCCCACTTCTTGCCCAAGGTGAGGACAAACCATAGCAAGCCTCTAATTTTACTTTAGCATATATGCACCTTCTAATGTTGACTAACTAATTTGTCTTTTTATTGCACGATTTTGTTCGTATTTGCCACTAAAATAAATTAATGATAGCTTATTTTTTGAGAGGGGGGGGTGGGGGGGGGGGGGGAGATTTTCTTTTTCTTAAGACACTAATTTTGGTGTGGCAAAATGAAGTCCCTTATTGACGTTTTCTTGCTTAGATGGAAAATAATAAGAGAAGTAATTTCTAATAAAAAATTATCACCTTATAGAAAGAAATATACAATCTCAATTTGTTAGCTATTAAATTTAGTAACGAAATGCTAATTGTCAAGAATATTAAAGTTTAGTGTCAAGATTAAAGTCCTCGATCCCCATCAATTATAGAGTATAGAATTATCTCCCCCCAACCCCCCCCTCCCCAAAAAAAAAACTAATCATTTAAACTTAAAAAATGCATTTAACAAGACATATAGAGCCACAATTGTGTCATGCCAAAACTTTGCGTTGTATCAATCATGCGCATGTCCTCATTATTGCTTCTATATTTTTTGCAAATGTGTTCCACACTTCCACTAAAACAAAAATCAAGTGCATATGGTAACCTCTATTCATAGTAATAAATTTTCCTATTGTCCAAAATTTGCATGATGAAGTTCATGAAACTATAATATATTCAAAATTAAATTTATAGTTTTTTTTATATTTTATTTTACTGTTTTTCCAACCTTAAAACGTGCATATGTATATTCAGGTGCAAGAACCAACAGTATATGTACCAACTTCTATCTTCGTCATTTACAACGTATACACTTTATCCGAGTACCTAAGAGCCGGCCAATCAATTCAAGCATGGTGGAATAACCAAAGAATGTCACGAATAAATACGGCGAATGCATGGTTATTCGGATTTCTCAGTGTGATACTTAAGCTCTTAGGAATATCTGAAACAGTTTTCGAAGTAACACAAAAAGACCAATCTAGTGATGATGCCAGTGATGCTGAAGCGGGAAGGTTCACCTTCAACGAGTCCCCAATTTTCTTGCCTGGTACAACCATTTTGGTGGTGCACTTGACAGCGTTGGTTGTGAGTTTATTAAAGTTGCAACCTCCAGCTCGTGATGGGCATGGGTCTGGGCTAGGGGAGGTATTTTGTAGTGTGTATTTGGTGTTATGCTTTTGGCCATTTTTGAAGGGATTATTTGGGAAAGGAAGACATGGGATTCCCTCATCTACAATATGCAAGTCAACAGCTTTGGCGTTACTTTTTGTGTACTTTTGTAGAAGGGTTGCAATAGGTTGAGACTTTGGTCAAGAAATTAATTTCTGTGCTCACTACGATTGAGGTTTTGGTCTTGAAATTATGATGTTTCTCACAGTAGGTTCAAACTCAAATTTAGAAAATCAAAACTTGCATGAATCCTTGATGCGAGAGATATTATGGTTCAAGAGACTAAAGGATTATAGAAGTTTTTTTTTATTTTAAATAAAGTTTAGTTTCCCTTCGAATTGGTGTTTCAATAATATGTACTCTAATTTTTTTTTATGAAAATATGTACTCTAATTTGAATGGCAAAAATTCCATGCTTTAATTTTCCATTTTGCTTTATTTGCATACGATGTACATGTTCGTTGTTATAAATAAACGTAGCTAATAATTTTATAAAGTCATTAACTCCAGTGCCTCATACTTATTACTTGTACCTCTCTCTCTCTCTCTCTTCCACTTGTTCTTGGCAAATTACCTTAATTTTTAAAACCAAATGATTTTAAAAGACCTCCTACGGTTTTTAGGAAAAATGTTTTTTATTTTTTATTATTGGAAAAGGACTTTTAAAAGGAAGACCCAAGGGTTTTGATTGTTCATTTGTTAAAACAATGGATTTCATGAAAACTTTTGAAGAAACTTTTCAATAAAAATCATTTTCACAATACAAGCAGCTTTAGGTGATTTGGAAACACTCATTGAGAAATAATTTTGAAAAAAAAAGTGTTCGAAAATCATTTGATAAACAAGCTTTTAAAATCACTTTGAAAGCTTCTTTTAGATCAATCTTTTTGGTGTGGGAATTATGGAATTTAAAATACTAACTAAAGAACTAGTTCGCAAATCCATATTTAAAGAAGGGAAAATTTGTATAAAATCATGCTTGTATAAATGGATCTATTAACCAAACAATAAGTTCACAATGTATGTGAAAAGCTCGGATTTGTGCTAAAATACAAGAACTTGTTTAGACCCCAAATTAAATTACAGCTAAATTGTTTTTATTCTAACTTATCTAAGTGCGGAACAAGAGTAAGAGAAGCGCAATCACCAGATCTACTCTAGTGCATACACATGAACAATAAACAAGACGTGTTGTTGAAGAAAAAATCGAAGAATTCGGCGAAAAACCTCTCCGCGACCCTCTAAGTTGAAGTCAATCCACTAGTGAATAATTTGGAGTACACGAATAACAAAAGACCCTCCAAGCCTAGTCTACCCAATCTACTTGAGCCCTCCAAGCTCCTATTACCAACGGACTTCTTAGAGTCTTGTCTTCACTAGCTTTCTAGATCCCACAATACGCCCGCATCTGCCAAGCCTCACCGACTTTTTTGGGTAAATCCCCAAAGCTTCCCAAGCTCCAAAACACTCTCTACACTCTGAATAGGTGTGGGTTGTGTTTGGGTACAAAGTCTCAAGGTATGACAATGGGAGGGGGAAGGAAAAAATGATACAATGATTTCTCTCTAAAAGATGAGTAGCTTTCTCTTTAAAAAATGGGTGTGTTGTGTTGTAGAATACTTATCTAGGGTTTTTCTCTCTGAATGGTTTTTATTTTATTTTATTTTAATTTTTACTTTTGTGGGTAATGAGGGTATATATAGTATAAGAGAAGGGTAATAAAGTCACACTTAAAATCCTCCAAGCAGAGAGTTTCGCGGGTACCTCACGAGATGGCTTGTCTCTTGAAACACTCACGAAATGCAGTTGGAACTTGACTCTTCAGCTTTTAGTATGTGCTTCTCACGTGCCCTTTTCGCGAGAACCTTTACTCGCGAGCTTCTGGCGAACTAGTCGCGAAACTACACTGATCTTCATTTTATGCTCGATTCTTCACCAACTTTATACTAAACCCAATACAATAATATTCCACAAAACACAAGGAAATAAATTAATGCAATTACAACACTTTTTATCATGGAATAAAGCCAACATAAAATACCGTTGTAAATCACAACTTTACAATCTCCCCCGTCAGCTATTCCATGATAAAACACTCTATAACAGACTCTAGACTTAAACGTGAGTTTAGAAACAATGGAAAAACTGACTCACATCTAAATCTGAAACCTGTGATGAACTTGGAACATATATACCTGTAACCTGAAATATCTGTAACCTGAAATACTTGTAACTTAAAACACTTGCACAAAACACATTAGACCCTCAAGGTAAAGCAAGTAATAAACGGACAAGTATAATCTAACAAGTAAAAAATGATCAAGTAAACATGATGTAAAACATATGAACAACTTGATCAAACACATAACAGTCATATGGAAATGACTACAATGATCATATATCAAAGCAAATGGTCATCCTAACAAGCAACCAATAAAACATAATAGCATAAGGACGTATGCATGTCCAACACAAAACACGATGATATGAGAGTAAGAAAGTATAGTTACTAAACATAACTCAAAGCACCATAAAGTTACGAAAAAACAAGCATAAAGCAAAACAAGGTTTTATCATAAAAGAAATGTTTTCTCCCCCTTGGTATATACATCTCCCTTATGGCTTTCTCCCCCTATGAATGTGCACGAGATAAAATTTCTCTCCCTAAAAATGTGCACATGAGTCATATAGAAATGACGATACACTCCGATATACTCTCTAGTATACTCTCCTCTTTTTTGTCATGAATAGACAAATGAATCAAAAGGAAGGAGGGTAAGAAAAGAAGATATGAACAAGGGTAAGATGCATGAGGGATACAAGATGAATGAGAAAATAAAGCTTAAATATAAGATAAAACATTTTAAAAACAAAATGCTACAAAGCATAAAGAAAACATGACATGTAAAGGATGATGGAACAAGATATAGACCAAGACATGATATAGATACAAGAACATGTTATATGTTCTAAAAGGTGTAAAAAGTCTTAACTAACATGAGTGAATGCAAAACATGCCAAGTGTTAGAGTGTGTGCATCAAAGGTGTAGCTAGTGTGCATGTGAGATGCATGACCAATGTATGAGCAAGCACTCGTGGGCCAAAGTGTGTAAACCACACAACTAATGATCAAAACATGTTAAACATGAATAATTATGGAAATTCCCAAAAATTGGTACTTATCGAAGTCCAAAACAATAAAAAATACCATATAGACATTTTATCAAACACTTAGAGTGCACACACTATACATGTATGTTAAACAATGCATGAACATATGAAAATCTTGCCTGAATACATGTTATTTTTTCCACAAGGGGCCAACATCCAAAGCAAATAGACATTTAAAACAAAATCCAATCAAAAAGATTGACAAAGATTAAGTTTTCCAACCCATATTTGAGAAATTCCCAACTATGAACATAAAACCTCCAAAAACATAATTTAAGGATCAAAATCAATAAAAAGAGTTAAAGATTACCTTAGAAATGTTAATGGAATGAAATACAATTAAATTTAGTTGGGTTTTGATGTAGAAACATTAAAATAGAGGTTTGAGAGAAGATGTGAGAAGTTTAAAACAAATATCCCATGAAATGCCCTTTAAAAAGCTAATTCTGGGAATTTCGCGGGTAGCTGGGAATTTCGCGGGTAGCTGGGAATTTCGCAGGTAGGTTATAAGTCGTGAACCACTCGCGAAATTTTTTGTTCAAAGTTGAAAAACTTGAGAATTGGACCATTTAAACTCGTGACTGAGCTTACTCGTAAAATAAGTCGCAAAAACACCCAAAAAATATGTTTTTCACACAAAATCAACTTGAAAATTTTTGAAAAACATTGGTGATACAAATCACTTCCAAAAGCAAATAAAAAGAACAAAAATCTTTTTAATTTGATCTACATATGGTTGAGCACACACATATCATATTTGAACATGTACAATCATACAAATGAAATAGACATTCATTGAACATTAAACTTGTGTGTTGTGTGTGTGGATCAAGTATGAACTAGTCCATACTTTAGTATGAAGTTTCAATGATCAATTTAATCAAGTCATACACAACTAGTATGAAGTCAAGTAACTTATCTCACTTGTAGAAATGAACATATATGACCCCTCACCAATGTATTTACATTTGATTGAAAGCTTTTCATTTGGCTTTCATTTTTCATGCTTTTGATCAATACAACTCAAATTTTTTAGAAACGATGCCATGAACTTTTTGATATTTCTTTGATGAATAAGCCTTTGGCTTTGACACCATATATTTTAATATATATTAAGTTTGACTGGGTTTGACCAACTTTAATTAAACTTTGACCACACCTTTCTCTAAATCAAACCTTTTAATTATGACCATAATTTACTATAATTAACCTTTCATTACACTCTTCAATTCCAACGATCAAATTACAAGTCTAATTATGGCACGTGATGGACATGTGTTGCGTACTTATATAGCTTTGTTATCTTAATCTGACCATCTAATTGGTCTCAAATTTCGCCAACACCAATATGTTATCATACTCTTGAAATCCAATGATCAAAACTTGAATATGAATTGGAGCATGATGGTCACATGCCATGTGACCCCATGAAGATTTAGTTATCCTTGTTCTCATAATTTGACCATCCGATTAAAATTATGTTTCTCAAATTACTTCCTTTAAAGTTATGTTTTCCCTTGGATCACAAAAAGGAGTGACAGAAGTATTAGTTCAAAGTACTACCTTTGAAATTATAGATTCCATAAAAAATACGAATTTTCAAAAATTCATTTTTAAAGGGAAGATACTAGTAGGTGCTTCCTTGGATCAAACTAGGAGTGTCCACGGGTCAGTCCAGGTCAGGTTTATGCCTAACCCGGAACTGACCCAATTCCATCGGGTGGCAGATCGGCAGACCTGCCACCGATCGATTCTACCTACAGGTCAGATTGAGTCATATTTTCCCTAGGTCAAGTTGTTTTGCTCAAAACTGAGAGAACAGTGGTAGATAATCGACCACCACCGAATTTGGATGGAGATCACGAGATCACCACCGGACCTGGACGGAGAACTCGAGCTCTCCACCTGATCTGGGTAAAGATCATGAGATCTACATCGAATCTAGGCGGAGAACTCAAGATCTCACTCGATTTGGACAGAGATCTTGAGATCTCCACTGGATCTGGGTGAAGAACTCGAGATTTCCACTGGATTTGGGTAGAGAAAGGGAGATCTCCACTAAAACTGGGCTGATCTGAAAGAGAAAAAGAGAGAAAGCGAGGAAAATCAAACAAATCTACCTATTCTTCGGTTGGGATGGCTCGAATCTGGCGTGTTGAGAGAAGTGAAACTGAAACTTGAACTAATGAGGGTCAGGTTTCATTGGACAAAACCGTCACCGACTGCGGTGGTGCTCGAGTCAGTTGGTCGGTCTTCGATTCTAGTGGCCGCAGGTTAAGCGGGTCCTGGATACCCCTAGATCAAACATGAGATTTTTAGTTTCTTTTGACATTAACCCTTACTAAGGGTCCGTTTGGATAAAGCTGAAAGTTGAAAACTGAAAACACAGTAACAAAATAATTTTTAAATGTGTGAATAGTGTCGCGGGTCCCATTTTTAATAAAAAATTGGCTGAAACAGTGATGAACAATGCGCCACTATGCGTTCACAGTACGCGGACAACGTTTTGTCCCCTCAGTCTGAAACGCGGCAAAGAAAAAAAAAAAAAAAGCTGAAATGTGAAACGCAGACACAATAATCCTTATCCAAACTCAGCCTAATTGTGGATTTTTCAAATGGTTTTCAAATTAAAGTTATTTTTGTTTTTCCTCTAAAATCAAAACCATTATTATCTTAACACATGTCTTATTCTTGATGCATGTAAGATATCATGAGACATATGCCCCCAAGGCTAGGTAAGTATATTTCAAAATAATCAAAATGCTCCAAAAACAACTAGAATGAGCAAAATACTCTCAAAACATCTAAAATGACCCAAATACCCCCAAACCTTTAAAATGACCAAATTACCCTTGAAATCTCCAGTGGTTTTAGGACCATCTATTAAGTTTGACCAATTTTAACTAAACTTTGACCACATCTTTCTCTAAATCCAACCATTTGATTGTGACCTTTCATTACACTTCAAATCCAACGGTTAGATTCCAAATCTAATTATGGCAAATGATGGACATGTGTTGCATACTTGTATGGTTCTGTTCTCTCAATCTAACCATCCAATTGATCTCAAATTTCACCAACACTAATGTGTCACCACCATACTCTTGAAATCCAATGATCAAGATTTGAATATGAATTGGAGCATGATGGTCACATGCCATGTGGCCCCATGAAGATTCAGTTATCCTTGTTCTCATAATTTGACCATCCGATTAAAATTATGTTCCCCAAACTACTTCCTTTAAAGTTATGTTTTCCCTTGGATCACATATGGGAGTGACAGAAGTATTAGTTCAAAGTACTACCTTTAAAATTATATTTTCAGTAAAAATACTAATGTTCAAAAATTCATTTTTAAAGGGAAGATACTAGTAGGTGCTCCCTTTGATCAAACATGAGATTGAAGAATCTTGATCTGTTTAATAAACTTATCGGGTTAGTGTCGACCCATTTAGTCAAATACTCACAAGCCAGTACAACACAAACCTGACACATAAACACAAATTGTCACTCCTACAACCCAATGTGAGTGCTCTAAAATTGCTATGAAATTATTTTGTGTGGGTTTGGGTGTGTTATTTTTTTGTTTTCAAATTTCTAATTTGATTGAGGTGAAATAACTAGTAATACGTCATAATTTTTGTAATAATTGTTTAATAGTCAAATTGAATTAAATAAATTATTAATTTATAATAATAAGTAAAATTTATTGGAAAAACTTCCAAAAAAATTTAATTTGTTTTTTCAGGTGAAACCTGCCATGTTCCTATCAAACTAACCAATTTAATTAATTACCATTAAAGTTCCTCAAATTTTTTTTATTACCATTAAAAATAATAAATTTTAAAATAAAATGAATAAAAGTATTGGACCATTGACAAAAGCCCAAACGACTTCGTTTCTCAAGGGCGCCAAACCAAAATGTTTTTCCCACACTTGTATTTTCACATCTGTTTTCAATTTCATTCTTTATCAATAATCACTAAGATTTCAAAAAGAAAAAAAAAAAATCACCAATCATTGACACCTCTCTCTCTCTCTCTCTCTTTGTGGCTCACTCTCACCGCTTGCGATCGAGCAACCACTGCCACCGTGTGCACCACCCTCACCTTTCTCTATCCCATTCACCCTCAAGGCACTCGCCACTATTCTCTCTCCCTCTCGCCATTTAAGTCCCTTCCTAGTAAAGCTTTGTTCTTTTCGGTCTTTGTTTTGGGTATTTGATACAGGTACCAACTTTGAGGCTTTATTTAGAGATTATTGTAATGTTGATTATGATTTGCCCTTTTTGTATACGAATGCATTATCTAGTTTGTTAAATTTAATTATTAATATGATTTTCTCTTATGCCTTTTTTTAGTGATTAACTGAAATTATTTCTATTTTTAATAAACTTTATTAATTGGTCCTTTGTTATTACTCTCTAGTTTTGATGTATTTGGAACTATCAAATTGAGATAGTGGCCTTTTCAATTGCAAACTTTGCAATTGGATTCCAAATATTGATTTCTTGTAATTTCTATTAAATGAATTTACTTACACTTGGTGGTTGATTTCTAAGGGTGCGTACTGCGTAGGTGTGATTCCAAAGTTGGTAAAGCTTTTTAAAGAAAAACTTTGGGTTAAAAGTCTAGGAAATTTCATCAGAAAGATGAAATTTGGTCTCACCATCATAAAGATGCATTGAGGCATAGATACAAACATTTGAGGAAGCAATGTAATGATACAAAGGTTCTTCTTGAGCATAGTGGGTTGTCTTGAGATCAAGAGAAATAGAAACCTCTGAGATTATGTCTAGGATTCTTATACCTTGGTGAACTGCCATTTATCCTTTCTAGTTTCAAAATAATTCAATAAAGTTGGTCTGCTTATATTGTTGTATTTTCATAGTAGTGTTTCTTAATCTACAGTATTAGAGTCCTTTCAGTTGCATTATCTCAGTTTTTGTCATCCAAAATTTGATGTTGTAGAACTCACAATTTTCAGTTTAAATTAACTTTATTTATGCTTGATTTATGGAAATCCAACATCTGATAGAGGGTATAACCAAGTGGGTCAAAATATTTGTTGTAATGGTGTTTGTGTGAATTTCTTTTGTCAGGCCTTCCACTCTGCATAAAAAATAAATTATATGGATTGTAGTCAATGAGAAATTTGGTGAAAGTGTATAATGTGCCTTAATATATGTATTCTTGTTCAGATTGCATTAATTACAATAGAATTTTGTCAAATAAGTTACTTTGGACAGTAGTCAATGAGCAATTACTAAAGTCACTCTCAAGACATGGAGGACTATGAGTTATGAGTAATGATCCCTGTCTCTCTCTCTCACACACAATACTACATAGATGGAGGCCATGTGAAAACTACACTAGCATGTATAAAATACAGGTGCATTAGCTATCCATTCACTATTATGATTAGTTTAAAAAATTGTCTAATTACTGTTTTGATAAGTTTTTAACTTTACTATGAAGCAATGACTACATTAGGCTTTCCTGAAAGTGTCATGTAATTATGTAAAAGTAGTGTAATGAAATCTCCCAATTTTTGTTAATGTTTGAGATTAATGATTTTTTCAAAAGCTATATGAAATAAAAATAAGTGTACCATTTTTTCTTTGGTACCGTTTAGTCATTTAGAATAAATTATCTCATAATAATGAGTAATTTTGAAATGGTGGGTGAAGAGGTTGACCAATTATTTGCTAATAGTCATTCTCATGGTCCATTATTTTATTGACCTTATGTTAGAGCAGTTGCACAGAAGAATTTAATTGGTCTTGCATACAAAGCGCAAGCTTTGACTTGGATGATTGCATTTATTCAGTAAACAATTTAGACTTCTTGGTGGCAAAGAAGTACTAGAAGATTATTATTTAAGTTTAATGAAACACTAACATGCATCAAGGATCACTAGCTGCAACGAGGGGGTTTTGAATTGTTATGCCATTGTCATTGAGCTACAAAATTCTTGGCGACTAATATGCTATTACAAGGTTAACAAAAGACATTATAAATACATGTGTTTTGGTTGTGCAATAAAGTTTACCTTGTTCACTACCTTGTATTTAAGCCTTAAATGTCAGATAGAATATACATTTATCTCATATGCTTGGTTGGGAATCCAAATAGTGTTTTAAACTTAAAAATCATCAATGTGTTCTATGGGGATAGCCCTTTTGTTATCACAAGTGCCTTCTCCTTTTATTTCTCTATTCCCCTTGCCTCACTGTTTTTTCATTGCATAGTTAAATCACACTGTTTTTTTATCATTTTTTTTCTTTTTTTGGGAATTGGTTTGATTTGGTGTTGGTTTTGGTAGTAATGGAGGAGTAGTTTATACTAAGAGTTATGCCTTTTGTTGCAAAGCGACTAGATTGCCTCTTGAGTGAAAATGAAAATGCTTCATCTTCAGAAGACAAGTCATTGGATTTGTAATTTATGAAAATCAGTTTTTTAAATCTGATTTCACTCTAATCCGTGTATGCATGTTTAGGCTTTCTTTTCTCACAACCCTAAATATATATAAAGATTATTTTAAGGGCCGTCAAAGGTGGCGCAAGTGTGAGGCAAAGTGTTGTTCATGAAAATTGTGACCAGATACAAAATTTTCCCTAGTTCATCTTTCTATTGAAGAAGCTGCCGTGTTTGTACGTTGTTGGGTTTTGTGACCAAGGAGCTTCGTGATCTTCATCATGTTGATGAACTGAAGAACTTTGCAGCCAATTTCTTTCTCAAGTTGGTGAGTAAGCCGCATACTGGGATCCGTGCATCGATTGGTTAGTTACATACTAGGAGCCGTGCATTGAAAATGGGAGATTGTTACTATAGAACAAGTCCAACTGTGTATTGGGGTAAGGGTTTAACTGTAGATTGGTATAAGGTACTAGGATTCTTTTACTTGTAACTGCTTGTTATGATAATAGTGGATTCCGGGAGTGGTGAACTTAAAATCACTCAGTGGGGTTTTTGCCTTGGAGGTTTTTTCCATTCGTAAACAAATCACCGTGTTAACTTTATTTTTCATTGCATATTAACTTAGTTGGTGATTTGTTTGTACTACCATGAGTATTGCATGTTAATTGAATTAATTAATTAATTTGGTTAATTAATTGGTTAACTTATCACAAGTAGGAATGACAATGGGTCGGGTTCGGGCTAGTTTCCTTTATACTCAGACCCGACTTGTGGGCTAGGGCGTGCGACCTGAACCTAGCCTGATTATTAAACGGATTTTTTTTCGAGGCTCAAACTCGCCCCGTCGAGCCCTGTTGGGCCATGCCACTTCAAGGCCCATTATGTTGCCCAATCAAAAAAAAAAAAAAAAAATTTTGTATGTCTGATACTGATTTTCTCAGCAACCAAATAGTAGGGGACACTCAAGAAAATCCAGATCTGAACAAATTGGAAACCCTTTTTTTTTTTCATTACAAAATTTTCCCACATCAAAAGTAAAAGCAAGAATTAAACCTAAACCCGACCCTATTCTTTATCGGGCCGGGCCGAGTATCTGCGAGTCGGGCTGTAATTTCCATCCCTAATCACAAGGGGTCAATACATCTTGGCCTATCAATTGGTATTAGAGCAGACACACTCTGATTAGGGTTAATTTTTGTTGTGTGATTCATTGACCCCTGTTGTCATGGATAGAGGACAATCATTGATTATACCTCATTTATTTGATGGTACTAACTATGCATACTAGAAAGTATGCATGAGAGCTTTCTTGTAGTCATTAGATGAAAAAGTGTGGCAAGCTGTGGAGATAGGTTAGACCAAGCCAAAGGAAGCGCTGGCAAATTGGGATAATGCTAAGATCAAGGTGGCTAACTTCAATAGCAGGGCATTGAATGCTCTATTCAGTGCGGTCACGAATGAGGAGTTTAAGAAGATATCTTCTACCGAAATTGCCAAGGAAGCATGGATCATTCTCCAAACAACCTATGAGGGAACCAAGGCTGTCAAGGATTCGAAGTTTTAGAGGCTCACTACAAGCTTCGAAGAGATCAAGATGGAGGAGGATGAGTCGTTTGATGAGTTCTATGCCAAGCTTAAGGACATAGTGAACTCAACCTTTAATCTTGAGGAAACCATTCCCAAATCCAAGATTGTCCGAAAGGTGCTCAGATCGCTACCCAAGAGATTTCATGCCAAGATCACCACAATTGAGGAATCAAAGGACATCGAAAAAATTCCTTTGACAGAGTTGGTTTGCAATCTGTAGGCCTATGAGTTGGGTTTGACAAGAATCGGAAAATCAAGTAAAGGAAAGAGCATGGCACTGAAGGCCAAGAGCAGTGACACTAATGAGACTTTTGATGATGAAAATTCTAAGATAAAATCCTACATTACAAGGCAGTTCAAAAAGTTTATGAAGAATGCCAATGCTAAAGGATTTGACAAAGATCACAAGTAGTCTAGTTCGTCTTAGTTTAAGACCTAAGACAAAGGGAATAAGGATGCTAGGGATGACAGTTAGTACACTGTTCCTTTAGGAGGCATGAGAAGTTGTATAGGTTGGCCACCAAGAAACTCAATGATGTGGAGCTTGAATGAGAAGAAATATCCACGAAGTTTGATGAAGCTAATCAGACCATTAGAGCACTGAGATTTCAGAAAAATTTCTTGGCTGAGAAGACCAAGAAGCTTGAGGCAAAACTGTTCCAAGTCAGAGCTCAGTTGGAGAGTACTTCAAGTGAAAAACTTGATGAGATGCTTAGCCTTCAAAAATCTGCGTCTGATCGAACCAGTTTAAGGTATGATTTCTCTTCTCCTAATATTGCTTCTTCTAGTACTACCGTGTTTGTTTCTCTTGCTAATAATATTGAATCTGAGAATAATGATGTGAAAACTGTTTTAGCTAGTGAGAACATAGACAAGGGTAAGTCTATCTTAGGAGCACTCCCGAAGCTTGATAAGAAAGAGACTAGAAACTCTAGGGCTAAGAAGGGTAATACCTAAAAGTCTAAATAGAAGAAGCAACATCTCTGTCATCACTGTGGAGCGACCAAACATACTCAACCTAATTGTGATAAGTGGTTAGCCATTCAACAGAGCAATAGTATGATCTCATCGGGAAACCAGAATCAGTTTCCATCCTCTCTTGCTCCTCTTGGAGATCTTCTCAAAGCCCTCATGTTCCTTTCAAACTTGAACGGCTTCAATTCTTCCCCCCTTACCGCCAGATCAAGGGTTCGCTAAATGGAAAGGTTCTTTCAAGGTGTGGAAGGAAAAAGGCTCGAAGTGATTTTGTCACTTTTCTCTCTCTCCCTCTTTTTTCTCTTGATTGCATTACTTATGTGCTTTGCTTTCTTGTTTTGAGTCAGTCTAGTTTTATGCTATTGTTTAACATGCTTTTGTTTGTTGTTCTCAGTTTTGCTTTGTTTGTTGTTCTCAGTTTTGCTTTGTTTTGTTTTTCATAAAAAAAAAGAAAAATTAGAAAAATACAAAAACGGTGTGTGTTTGTGTACATTGGTACTTGTGTACCTTGGATGGCCATTCAAACAAAGTTTTCTAAACTTTGTATCTTTTGTAGCTTAGACGAGCATCTCTATGCACAACTAAGTAAGTGAGCTTTGTGGCTTGTGTTTGTGTTGAGTAAGATTAAGTAATCTCTTGTACTTAATACTCGTATCACTCTTTTTGACGGGAAGAACTAGAAAATTCTAAGAAAAAAGGCATAACTAACCATCTCACTACTGTTGCCCGCCAATCATGAAATGACATCTGTATGCTTCGGCATTGCAAAAGTGCAATGTCATAAGCTTTGATAGGCCAAAAACGTATTGACCCATTGTGATGGATTAAGTTGATTAATTAGCCAAGTTTAATTAATTAATCAATTTAACATTCAAACGCGTGGTAGCACAAACAAATCACCAATAAATTACAGTGCAGCGAAAAATAAATTTGACACGGTGATTTGTTTACGAATGGGGAAAACTTCAAGGCAAAAACCCCATCGGGTGATTTTAAGGTCACCACTCCCGAGAATCCACTAATATCACAACAAGTGGTTACAAGTAAAGGAATCCTAGTACCTTATATCAACCTACAGTTGAACCCTTACCTCAATACCCAATTGGACTTGTTCTGTAGTGACAATCTCTCCCTTTGATGCACGGCTTCCAGTACGCGACTAACTAATTGCGCAGATCCCAGTATGTGGCTTACTCATTTGCACGAATCCCAGTATGTGACTAACTCCATAGCAACCCTTTGATTGTTGTAGTTGATTTGCAACAGCTTCATATAGAAACACCAATAAGATCTTCAATGTTGGTGCAAGAGACTTTGCTTGGTTACAGAACCTAAAGACGTACAAGAAACGCAGCAAGAACTCTTTCTTCTGTAGAAGGAGGCTAAAGTTTCAAAAAGAAAACCTTATGAAGCTCTCTAGGGTTAGGTTTTTCTTTTTCCACCTCCTTTTAAATAGGAGTTTAATAGGCTCTCCTATTCCAAATAGGTTTACATAAACTTTGAGCTTTCCTAGTCTAATAAGAATTATACAAACCCATAAACAAATAGCATTTTAGAGTAAAAACATTCCTGGCTATAATCTGAATCCTGTAAGCTCGATAGATCGAGACATCTGTCGAGCTTTAATGAATCTCGACAGATCGAGCTTTTGTTGAGGAGGTATCGAGACCTGCAGATTGCACTTTTCTTGAGCAGTTCTTGAGTAATCTTCATGTTTTCAATATAACCACTTGTAATGATCATCTTGAACCTATTTAGACTTACCCAAATACAATTAAAGTGCGTTTTGTCAAAGGATATGCCAATTACATAAAAATATGTCCCCAACAAGCTTAACATCATTGGGTATTTCTTTTCTCTCTCTTATATGCCAATGCATGGTTTGCTTAAAAGAAAATATGTGAAGAAAAAAATTAAAAGCAAAAAGAATCAAAATGATTTCTATATGATTGCAAGCGTGTCTTCTATGAGATGTGAGAGTTATAGGATATACCTCAAATGTGATAGTCCCCATCAAACAGTTATGATCGTGTGTGAGTTAAATTGATTTGCTTATATCTCAAATCGTTATAACATGTAGACACTTGTGCAATCTTGTGATATTTTTCACACACAACACAATATTCTTTGCTACTTTTGATACATGTGCAGGTACAATGTGATTTGACCATCACAAGGAATACATATGTTAATGTATGCTCACTAAAATTGTCTTGACTTGTTTTTGAAATATAAAATTGGTTAGACCTGTTTAGTGTGTACATGTGTTTTGGATCTATAAGCTTGAAATTTTTCTTGTTGAGAAATGTTTTTGAGAGCTTAAAATGTTGTTTGGATCTTTAGTTGAGTAGCATGTTTGATTGCATTCATGTTTATGTTTTTCTCTTCTTTAAAAAACTATTTTTGAGCCATCTTGACAGCTTCTCGATACCTCTCGACAGCTAGGCTATCTATTGAGCCTCTTGAGCTTCCTTTCTCGATAGCTGCTATCGCAATTTCAATCCATTGAAGTGTTTGAGAATATATCTCGATAGCTTCGCGACAGCTTCTCGATCCATCGAGAAAGTTTCTGTATGCTTGATAGATTCTCGGTAGCTTCTCGATCCATCGAGGGCTTTTTGCTGTGGACACCTCTAGATACCTCTCGATCCATCGAGAATCGTGGATTTCTATATAAAGCTTCAGTGCAATTTCTCACTCATTTTTCTCGATCTCTCTTGACTCTATTTGACTCCTCACCTTCCCAAACACCCTTCTCTCACTCTAAACCTCTTCCCCACTCAATCTTCGGCCTTAAGATCACTTTATTCCTCTAGTATGATTCTATTTCTCTCATTTAATCATGCATTTCATCTTTTTGACCTAACTTTTGGGGTTTTTGAAAGATTTTGGGATTTTTCAAAATTAATAAGGTTTTTGCAAAATTTTTGGGATGGGTTTGTTCAAATGATCTTAAAATTTTCATGCATTGCATCACATTTGCATTTTAACAATGATTCATGCATTTTAGATGTGTGTTTACTTTGTTAAACCGATGTGTGTTGGTAGGTTTGGATTGGGCTGAGCCCATGATGTTTTTATTGTTGCATGTCACATGTTCATACATTTTTCATGCATACGTATCTCCTTTTTCTATCTTTTTTATATTAATTGTGTTTGGTGCTTTTTTGCTTCTCTCTCTCTCTCTCTCTCTCTCTTTCGGTTAGTTGCTCTATGACACCTAAACTAAAATCTACTCTGTCTCGAAACCCTCTTTGTTCCGGGGCATCTACTTCTGATTCTACCCCCTTTCATGTTCAATTCCGTGATGAGAAAGCCCATAAGGAGTTTTCGAAGAACTTCTCTCTACAAGGCATTCATTTGGAACACCAAGTCATCCTATCGGACTTTTCCAATACTGACCTTCCCACCATCATCTACAGTAGGGGTTGGGAGTCCCTTTGTGACATTTCGGTCACTTGTCCCTCCATGATCATACTGGGGTTCTACTCCAATATGCATGGATTTGATTATTCTATACCTTATTTCATCACTTACATTCGAGGTACTTGCATTGTAGTCACTCCGGATCTTATATCCGAGGTGCTACATGTACCGAAGGTAGCGCATCCTGACTACCTCGGCTGTGATTGTCTTAAGACAGTGTCTAAAGACGAACTCATGTCTTTATTTTTTGAGACACCTTCTTCTTGGGGTGGTCGTCAAAACACCCCTTGCTTGACCTTTGCTAAAGGTCTGAGGTTCCTTAACATGGTGATGACATTCGTTCTCCATCCATTGTTTCACTATAACTCTATTACTGAGCCTTATGCTTATTCTTGTTATCCATCTTAGAGGATCTTTCTATTGATTTTTCCTCTCACTTTATACTCTCCCTTATAGATGTTTATAGGGATACGACGACCCGTGATAAACTCATTTTTCCCTCTGCTATCACGTAGATCATTCGCCACTTCTCTGTCTCCTATCTCGAGTCGGACCACTTCTTCGTCATGTGTGCCATAGATGCGGCGACCGTTATGCAGAGTGAGGCCTAGCTTTGACTGAAGTGGCCACGAACCGAGACAACGACTCCTCTGGCTTCTTCAGCTCCATCCATATCTGCTCTTTCTTCTTCCGTGGATGGTGTGACCTTTGAGGCGATCATGGTGCAGCTTCAGTGCATGGATGCTCACCTTGACACTCCCAGTGATGAGTTGTGTCAGGTGAACACCCATGTCAGTCATATTGCATGACAACAGGCTCGCCTTGGTGGCTTCGTAGAGTCTCCTTCTTTAGAGACTTCTGAGGACGAGGACGATGGTGGTGACTATGATAGTGATGCTGATGAGGATGATGGTGCTAGCTCTTCTGGTGACGAGGAGATGACTGCTTCTCAGTGACTTATCCTTTGTCATTCGTGACAAAAAGGGGGAGTAGTTTTAGATATGAGAGTAGTCATGTACTTAAGGGGAGAGTTAGTATAGGAGTCTAGGAGATATTTTTGTTAGGGGTAGTGTTTTTATTTTTGAGGGATGTAGTGAGGACTTTTTGTATCTTTTCGTTTCTTTCTTTTAGATACATTGTTCTTACATTGTGATAGCAAACTTTGTACTCATTATTGATATATATTGAGGTTGTTATTGCAGTTTCACTTATCTCTTCATGTGTTGTTTCTTTTCTCTCTTTATGTACATGCTTCTTATTACTTGTATGCAATCTTTTTTATTTTTGCTTCACACTAAGATGCTGTGATGAGTTTTGTTTAAAGTGTTTCATAAATACAAGTTGTCAAAGTCTCTCTTGCCATGAACTCTCTTCTTGCAAATTTTTTCAAGAGTTTGTGTTAGGATAGATTTTATTATATTCAACAAGTGAGTATGAGTTGAGTGATTTATGACTTTTCTCATATGTTCATTTGTTTATTGTGGTTTTGTCATGGATTACCAAAGGGGGAGATTGTTAGGACATATGTGAATCATGTTAGGAACATATGTCATTTAGAGTTGGTTAGTCCTTTGACAAAACGCACTTTACTTGTAATTGGGTAGATTTAGAATGTGTTTAATACTTCAAGAAACAAGAGTTCAAGTCTAAGTATTGAAGCCATGCAATTCTGTCTAAGAAACAAGTGAAAAAGTGTGGATTTTAAATCTCGACAGTTAGCTCAACTGATAGCATCTATCGAGGTTTAAAAAGCTTGTTTAGCCCGACGCTCGATAGCTACTCGATAGATAACCTATCTATCGAGATTTATGAAGATCAGTTTTTCAGATCTAATTTCACTCTAATCCGTGTATGCATATTTAGGCTTTCTTTTCTCACAACCCTAAACATATATAAGAATTATTTTAAGGGTTGTCAAATGTGGCGCGAGTGTGAGGCAAAGTGTTGTTCATGCAAATTGTGACCGGAGAAAATTTGCCCTAGTTCATCTTTCTCTCGAAGAAGCTGTTGCGTTTGTACGCCATTGGGTTTTGTGACCAAGGAGCGTCGTGATCTTCATCGTGTTGATGAACTGAAGAACTTTGCAGCCAACATCTTTCTCAAGTTGGTGAGCAAGCCGCATACTAGGATCCGTGCATCGATTGGTTAGTCACGTATTGGGAGCCGTGCATTGAAAATGAGAGATTGCCACTACAAACAAGTCCAATTGTGTATTGCGGTAAGGGTTCAACTGTGGGTTGGTATAATGTACTGAGATTTCTTTACTTGTAACCACTTGTTGTGATAATAGTGAATTCTCGGGAGTGGTGACCTTAAAATCATCCAATGAGGTTTTCCCTATTCGTAAACAAATCATCGTGTCAACTTTATTTTTCACTGCATATTAACTTAGTTGGTGATTTATTTGTGCTACCACGCGTTTTGCATGTTAATTGAATTAATTAATTAACTTGGCTAATTAATTGGTTAACTTATCACAAGGGGTCAATACATCTTGGCCTATCATAAGGTCATAAGTTTCATCATATCAACTAGACGACAATCCTTATTTCACTTCCATAATGAACTCTTAGTGTTACTTTACTAGCTAAGTATAATCATTCAACTTATTGTAGAAGTCGACTCTCTCTGTGACAAGGAAGAAATTATTTCCCTAATAGGTCACATACTTGAAGATGCAAAAACTAATGGAATCATTATATCGTCTTCAAAAAAGAAAAAAACTTATTACCCATTGTTACAGTTGGAGTAAGTTTATGAACCACATTATGTTAATAATTTTCTTTATAAAAAATAGTTTATATATATATATATATATATATATATATATATATATATATATATATATTGAAATATTATGTTATCTATTTAAATTCTTTCTTTTCATATGGTTATAAACGACAATCATTTATCAAAAAATTAATCAGAAATTTAAAAATTGTGCCCCTAAGCTAGTTAGAATAACTTACTAAGTTTAGTTTGATGGGGAGTCTCCTTAAGCATGTGCTGTAGCCATTTATTGATTCTATTCTTAGCCTTTTTTTAGTATTCTTGTATGTCTTCATTTTTTGATTCTTGTAATTTTTTTATAGAATGTGATTGTGATTGTTTAGAATTTTATTTGTGCAGTTTGAGAATCTGTTATTTGAGGTATTTATGTAGGCATCTATTAATTACTTTTGATAGGACTTGTTGGTTAGGAAGAGAGCTTCAAAGAAGACACTATTTCTATAAGGTATGTTACTACATCAATTAGTTTCCCTAAACATTTGACAATTAGGTTCCATTACATGCTACACTACTTTTTTTTTTTTTTTGTAAAGACTACACTACTTATTAACATATAACCACATCTACAAAGCAACAAGTTTAGGCTAAAAATATTTTCTCCACCTAATGAACCACCATATGAGATGACTGACTCAACGTCCCCTTCAAATGAGCAAGGAGGCCTTAGTGTATCTTGCAAGTGCAAGTGTAATTTTTCATGTAGATATCTTTTTCATCGTATAGACTTTGAACAAATAGCTTGTCTAATGGCTAGAAACAGTAGCTACTTTATGGAGATATTTTTTTAAAGTATTTCACATAAAATGTCTGCATATAGTTACATATTGGCTAAAACTTTGTGATGGACACTAAGTTAAGTTTTATTGTTAAGGTGGTGTTTGGTTGTATTTTTTTGAAATTTGGACTTATTGCTTTTGGAAAATTAGTCTTCATATAGATTAAGTTTTGTTAGATATAGCTAGGTGATAAATATTTCTTATGTTCTAAATTATGGTAATTTTGACAAATATAAAAGTTAAAAGTTTTACTTGGATATTAAAAATATTTAGTAAGCATTTTTGTCACTATTTTAGTCGGCCTTACATTGGATTATGTCTTTTACTTCATGGAAAAATGTCTCATGTCTTGGGCTACATATGATGTCAAGGGGAGGTTCATCTTATTGCAACCATTTTTAGCTTGATTAGAAGCTTTATATCCTTATGAAGAAGTTATTATTTGATTAGTAATCAAGGCAATATGTTGTAATGTGTTTAGGAATAGAGTGAAATTTAAATTATGTACATGATAGTGTACTTAGTATAGTTTTTCTTTTGTTAGTATTTATTGATTGAATAGTTGTTATGCCTATATGAGTATTTGTGATTGAAAAATAGTGTGGATTGTGTTTTATTATTTCCCATTAGGTATCCATGTAAAATTCAAAATGAAAAAAAAAAAAAGATGATTGCTATTAACGACAACATACCATCATCGCTAATATTTTATCTCATTATTAGTGACGACACACAATATCATCACTAATATGTAATTATCCATGATGACAATGTATGGTCACTAACATATATATTATTTGCGACGACAAAAAGCGTTTTCACTACTATGATTTTATTAGTGACGACAAAAACATCTTCATTAATAAAGACCAATTAGCGACGACAAAAGATTGTTGTCACTGATAAGGAGCTAATAGTGATGACATTTTACTTTGGGTTCTTAGGTTATCTATGATGACATTGGTCATTATTAGTGACAACATTGTCGTCACTAATAGTAACATATATGCAATGACATTAAAGTCGTCGCCAAAGCCCTTTTTTGTTACGAACTTTGTTTGACGATAGTTAGCAGCGACAAATGTCGTCACAAAGACTACTAGCGACGATATTTAAAGCTTTAGCGACGACTCTTTGTCGTTGCTAAAGACCAAATTTCTTGTAGTGAGCATACCTTGACCTTTTCCATGTATAGTTCTGGAGCAAGGATTTTCCTTTGGTGAGCCCATGTTGCTCCATTTGAAGTCAGAATCCCTTGGCCAAGCAGAGCACCTAGCTTTTTGTATTGATAGGAAGGCTTTCCTAAGTTTAAGGAAGTGCATGTGCTTATTTCCTTTACCACATCTGGTTCATGTGCAATATTTGTATGTTGCCAAGTGAGAACATGAACGTAGAACCTGTCAAAATTAGAATAACAAAAGCAATTAAAAATTAAATAAATGGAAACCCTTTCTAATACTTCAACTATATGAGAATTGAAACTTAAAAAAACATGTACTAAGATTGATGTTCTTAATTACCATATTGTTTTCTCCATAGGTCTAAGAATGGAAAAACTGTGGAAGAGCAATAGTGGGTTAATGCCTGCTCTCCTGGTTGAGTCTTTGAGGCCATGGATTTCATCTTCTTTATGTCATTAATGTTTTCAAGCAAAAAACGAGGGTGGACGGCCTCTGATCCCTTGCTTTCGCAGTTTTGATCTAAGCCTTTTTGGCTTCAATATTAGAGCATCACAAATCTGTATTAACTTGCTGAAAAGGCCAAGCAACGCAATTGTGATCATGACCTTGAGAAGAAGCAATGAAAAATCCATGGCTTTTTCTCTTTCTGTCTATTTGTGTTGATAATGGCTTGCCTTGCTCTTATTTATATAGAGAAAATACATAAGACAGGAACATATAGTTAGGTATGATTTTTTTAAATAATATACCTTATGGTTCCTAGACTTGTATACTTGAATTTAATTATTCTTAGAAAAAGATAACACCTTTATGTAGCATTGATCAATACAATTACATGATTGAATTTAATTAGAGAAATTTTTATTTTTTTTATATATCGATTGTTGAGGTGAGGAGATTTGAACCTTAAATACCTCCATAAGAAACATTAAAAGGTGCTAACAACTTGAGTTACAAGGCTCTTGATATTTAATTAGGATCACAATTCCTAAAAAACTATATCATAAGTGCTCAATTAATAAAGCATTTTTGAAAGAAGGCTCAATTATGAGTTGTAATGCACATCTAAAAAAGAAAAAGAAAATACACTTGTTAATGATTCATTACCTTGCATGAACAAATTCATTATAGTTATGTGTGCTCTTTTGAATATTTGTGAACAAATTAATTTTAGTTTTTGAAAAATATATTAAAAAATTATTTAATAATGAATTTAATGCAACTTAACCACTACACTTAGTACATTAGTTAACAAAAGTGGATCACAATATATAACACCTACAAGCTACAATAATGCACCTACCTTTTAACCATGTATTTTTTATATTCACCTTTTAACCATGTATATTACGTGATTATTGTAGCAACTATATATTTTTACACAACTTTCCATTGTGTGATTTGGGTGAATTTTGGGTTTGGTTGACTTAATGTGGTCTTTATTCTATTACTTTAACTTTGTATTTTATTATTTTAATTTATTTTCTTACCTATTGCTCTCATGTCTCATCAAACTCTCTCTTTATAAAAAGTAAAAACAATAATGAAAAATGATTATTTAAATAAAATATAATATAAAATAGATAATATAAGTGTTTTTTAAATTTGGTTGTGTAAATTATTTTTTAAAGAGTAGGTCTTAATACTAAAATAGACATAAATATTTGCATGAATTTGATGGGAATGCTCTGAAAATGCACTAGTCTTATAATTATTGGATGCTAATTGAGACACCAAAATTGCAAATTACACCCATGAAGTTTGGGGTTGACTAGATTTTACACCCCAATATTTCAGAAACTTGATTTTACACCTTGAAGTTTGGTTTCGTTAGCAAATCACCCCCACGGTTAGTTTCTACTGTTAACTGACACATCACCATCCTGACATGTTGTATTTTTGCCAAATCAACCGCAAAACTACGTAGTTTCAATTAAACATAAACGGTACAGTTTTTCCAAAAGCTAAAACACAAAAAATCTAATCATAAACTACATCATTTCATCCTATTTCTAAAATCCTAAACCAAAACCCACAAAGCGCAGCTCCCTCCTAGCTTGCATGAACCTAATGGCCAGACCTTTCTAATCTCCTTGGCTTGGCTGAACCTTAGCCATCGACTTGCCTCCTGAACCCATTGTCGAAGGCTCCAGGTGGCGGCGGCGGTGACGACAATGACGACCACACCGATAGTGAGTTGTTCTTCACTTTCTCTCTCTCTCTCTCTCTCTCTCTCTCTCTCTCTCTCTCTCTCTCTCTCTCTCAAATTTGGCTATTGTCACTGATCTTAGTTTTTTTGGGTTTTTTGTTGATTGGGTTTGCTAGGGTTTTTGTTAAATTTTTCAGGTGATGGATTTTTTGTTGATTGGATTTGCTGTGTATGATAAACTCATTTGTTTCTCTATTGGAACTGTGGCTGAAGTTTTTCCATGTTTTTGAATTTTTTTTTTGGGTTTTTGTAGCACTTTGATACTATTGATTGAGACCAATTTTTAAAGGATTTTGTAGTACTTTGTTCTCAATGGTTATAATTGTATTTTGTCTAGTTTTGTTACTTTATTGATCTTTAATTTTGGTGGGTCAACTTCTTGGATGATGATGAGTTGTGTGTGTTTTATGGTGTAAAATAATGCACATTTTATTGTTAAATTAACTGAGTGCAATGGTTGTGGTCCAACTGAATTGTCCTTTTGTTGTGCTTTATGCCTCGTGTCTGTACGTATGTTTTGATGTATTTACATGTGTATTATATTTTACTAATGTATGGATTAAATGTTATCTTTTAGTAATGCATTTATATGTGTGTGCGGTGCATTATTATGGATCAACCATTTGATATGTCTATACATCATGGAGGGGTATTCATTACACATAGGGTCCGTTTGGATAGAACTTATTGCTGAAAACTGAAAACTGAAAACTGAAAACACTGTAGCTAAATAATTTTAAAATGTGTGAATAGTACCGCGGGACCCATTTTTAATGAAAAAGTTGCTGAAAAGTAAAATTTGTGGGTCCGTGAACAGTGCACGAATGCACTGTTCACAGAGGATTGAGTCAACACTTGCGGCTGGAGGAAAAAAAAAAAAAAAAAAAGGCAAAACTTGGACGCAAAACGTGGACGCTGCATCCAAACCGCACCATAGTGATGCACATGTTAAATATGCTAGGGGGATTGAAACAAGGGTCTTAGAGATTGATCTTGATACTTTTGCTATTTTTTATATGCGTAAGTATGCCAAAAATCTTGGTATTACAAATATGGCTGAATTTCTTTACCAAATTCCTCAAATGGAACTTCATAATGGCTTGTGTCCATTTAAAGAAGATGGTGATGTTAGAGCCATACATGACTGGTTAGAGCTTCCACCTAAAAGGTTAATACACATATATGCGAAACATATTGAAGAAGCTTTTGAGGAACAAGTTGATGAGATTAAGGTAATGAAGGTGATGATGAGCATGAATTTCATAAAGACGGTGAAGAAAGGGTTGGAGAAGATGACAATTTTTTGATGAGGATTATGCTTATTTGGTAGGTGATGGTGAATTTGATAGATATGAAAGACCATCCTCCCCCACTGGCCCATCCTCCCACATTTTCCCATCCATTCACATTGACCCATCCATTCACAGTGACCAATCTAGCCTAAAGCCCTATGAGCAAAACAAATCAAATTGGGCACTCACTTGCTTTAGTGAAGAGGAGCATAATATAAAAAGTGGGGAAAGTAACAATGGGCACTTTGACGTCTTGTGCGCACACCTATCAACTCTGAGGATGATGAAGAGCACCCCAAGTACACTAAATTTAGGGCTGAAGTGGATATGCCCAACCTTGTTTTTATGAAGGGAATGTTGTTTAGTGACCACAAGAAGTTTAAAAGGGTTGTGCAATCTTATAGAATCAAGCACAAATATCCATTGTTAATTGTTAAGAATGAATCTCGCATAGTGAGTTACAAATGTGAGAATTGTGAGTTGTATAATTACGCCTCATGGGATCGTGAAGAAAACTCTTTGCTAGTGAAAAGCTACTGTGGAAAACATACACGTTTTAGGATGTTTCATAGTAGGATGGTGTCTGCAAGGTGGATTGCGGTTGCATGGCTAGAGGTGTTTAGAGGAAGACCAAACATCATGAGTGCTAAGATAAAGGAAGGTATAAAAAATCAATTTCAAGTAGCCATATCCTTGGAAAAAGCCTTAAGGGCTAGGTAGATTGTAGTGGAGATGCTTAAAGGAAGGTTTGCCTACCAGTTTGAAAGAGCTAGAGATTATTGTGAAGAGATGATATCTTCTAATTCAGGCACCGCAACTAAAATTAATCTACACACACCCAGACTGCACTTCAAATGAATGTATGTGTCTAGCTGCTTGTAGAACTGGATTTATGGAGGAATGTAGGCCAATTATCAATCTTGATGCTTGTCATTTAAGAGGGTTTTTGAAGGGGCAACTATTGGCGATTGTTAGGATTGATGGGAATGATGGGATGTACCCAAAATCATTTGCTGTTTGTGAGGGGAGAACAAGGACAATTGGTCATGGTTTTTTGAGTTGTTGTTAGCTAATATTGGTCATGTGAGGGAATGTAGCTGGATCTTTACTTCTAATCAACAGAAGATATGTAATTATCTGTGTAAGTTTAATATTATATTTGCTACATATGTTTAGATTTAAATTGAGTATTCAAATTATTTAATGTCTACATACTAACCATTTTTTTTTTTTGGTTTTTAATATAGGGCTTACTTCCTGCTCTTGCAAAAGTTGCTCTTGAAGCACATACAAGGTTCTGTGTTAGACATCTATATGCCAACTTCAAGAAGGAGCACAATGGCAAACTATTGAAGAATTTAGGCGAAAAATTGATTTTCGTCCCTACATTTTTACGCGATTCCTACTTTGGTCCCTAACTTTTTTTTTCCACCGCTTTTAGTCCCTATTTAGAAAAAACGCGTTCTATTTTAGTCCCTACCATCAGTGCCCTAACGGCAAAGTCCTAGGTGGCAGATGGAACACGCTATTAGCTGATG
Organism: Castanea sativa; assembly: GCF_040712315.1. NCBI lineage: Eukaryota > Viridiplantae > Streptophyta > Magnoliopsida > Fagales > Fagaceae > Castanea > Castanea sativa. The sequence continues at coordinate 43,617,792 of NC_134023.1, read as the reverse complement.
TGGTGATTAAGTGGCATTTTTATATGCCACGTCAGCATTTAAAAATTTTTTTTATTTATAAAAAACCATGTCAGAAAATGTAAACCAAAAAAGAAAATAAATTAAAAATCAAAACTTAAGCTTGCCCACAAAATTAGTTAATTCTTATGCTTGCCCAGAAAATCAAAACTTATGCTTTGAAACTAAACACAAAAAGAAAACACAAAAACCAAACACAAAACTCAAACCGGACTCCCTTAATATTCTCAAACCTTCCTGTCTCTCCTCCAAAACTCTCACAACTCTTTCTAACTCCATTGCCGGCCTCTCTGCTCATCTCCACCGCCGCCGCCACTAAAACCGACGGTGGTTCATCGCCTCACCACATCTGACCGACCCACTCTCATGATTTGCTCAAGTCTCTCTCTGACCACCTGTGACCGACCCACTCTCACGAATCGTTGTCTCTCTCTCTCCCAGATAGGCAAGTTTCTCTCTTTCATCTCTCTATCTCTCAGCTTAGTGGTGTAGATCTGGGTTTGTGGGTTGTGGGTTTGTGAGTTTTGCTAATCTGGGTTTGTGGATTTGTGGCGGATTGGTGCACTGATCTGTGGCGGATTTGTGAGTTCGTGGGTTTGTGAGATTTGTTGATCTGGGTTTGTGGCAGATTGGTACACTGATCTGTGACGAATTTATGAGTTATGATTCAAAGGCTGGGTTTGAGAGAATGGTGGCATTTGGAGGATGGTGGAGATCGGTGGGTGTATGTTGGGTTAAAATTTCTGAATATGCAGATCTGTTTCTGGGTTTGATTGTTGGTGTATGTTGATTTTTGGGTTTTCAATTTTGGTGGGTGTATGTTGATTTCTGGATTTTGGTTGGTGTATGTTGATTATTGTTTGATCTAAATTCTGAATTTCAATTTGTTTGGTTATAAAGAAAGTACTGGAAAGGCAAATAAAAGAAAAGAAAAGAAAATAGGAATTAATTTACTAAAAACATGAAAAATATGAACTGTAAGAACACGAAGAACACAAAGATGATCTTCCAACAAAATAATGAAAAGGAAGCAATGAACTATAAGGGAAAGCAGTTTGTAGTTGATTTGGGGAAGCATATATGTGCTTACTACAGATGGGATTTAACTGGCATCCTTTGTATGCATGCAGTTTCAGCAATTGCTTACAAGAAAGAAAAGACAGAAAACTATGTGCATAACTACTACAAGATTGAGACTTACCTTAGAACTTACCCACACCTTATCCAGCCTACTAATGGAGAGGACTTTTGGCAAAATGCAACAAGTGATAAGATTCTGCTTCCAAAGATGCTAGTATAGCCTGGAAGACCAAAGGAGAATAAGAGGAAGAAAGTTGCTGATAAGACACCAAGGATTTCACATAAGTTGAAGTCATCTGATGCACAAAAATGTGGCAATTGTGGACAACTGGGTCACATCAAAAGAGGATGCAAAGTACCCCTAAATCTAATGCTGCTAGTGAGGGCCAGACTGAGTAAAGACAAGGAGCCAAAAACATGTATTAATACATGCTAATTGCTAACTAAGCTTTTGTATGTGCTACTTATTGTATTTGCTAACTGCAAACTTTTTGAACTTTCTGTAGGCTAGGAGAACAGGAGGTGATCATGTGTTTATGGGCTTAAGAGTGGAAGAGAATCGTTACCATAATATATACTACACATTGTGCTTGTTATTTGCATATTGGTAGAAATTTGGTCATTGAGTTTGTTATGTGCATATCATATGATCCATTGTATCTATTATTACAGGTCTCATCCAAAAGAGGCGTTGCCAAAAGCAGTGGAGTTGGTAGACATGGAAAAGGAATTGGGAGTGGAGCTGGAGTTGGTAGTTTGTAAGATCGTTTATCATTAGGACCTTTGATTGTTAGAACCTTTCGAGGTTACTGTTTTGTAAAGCTGCCCATAAGCTATTAGATGGTGTTATTGGACAAAAGTAACCTATTTTGTGTTGGTCTTAGGATCTTTTATTATTAGGATCTTTCGTTTGGAAAAATTTGGTAGTCATTGTTTTATAAAGCTTTCCAATTAGTTTATATGATAGTGATATTGGACATGAGCAGAAAAGAGTATGGCAGTGTTGGGTATTGAAGAATCTCTATGCATGCGAACCTGAACCAATTTAACTACTCAATACCAAGTAATAGTCCATCAGTTACTTGATATTCCAATCATATTTCTGCATTAGCAGCTAAGTGATAAACTTAATATTTCTGCATAACTTAATATTCCATGTGCTGCAACTATCACCATAAGGAAATGGTACTGTTCACATGCATGGAGTTTTTTCTTCATTTTTGGGTTTGGCACATGCAATGCATAAGTTTGGAATGCTTTGAGCTAGAATTTATTATGTACAGGTAGTCCCAACTATGGTAATGAAAGGTATATCAATGCTTTACATGAAATCAACCCAAACCAGAGAGAGAGAGAGAGAGAGAAATCTGTCTACTATCTTACAATTACTGTGCATATGCCCTCCATCGCAATACCAGTTGCCCTTCTGTGAGTCCGCCTCTCTAGGCTGTGCTCGAGTCTGAGTCGACAACCTTGGGTGTCTGACTATCTCTCTTTTCTTTCTCTTCCTTTTCCTCTTCCTCTTCCTCTATTGCTCTCTTGCTCAGTACTGTGGATTTCAATTTTACTGGCTTTGTTGATACAAGTAGAGTTGCAGACTTAAAGATTATAGTGTTGTACAACACTTTAAAGTTGTGGCTGAGAGTCGGTTTTAATTTTTACATTTTATTTAATTAGTGGGTGATGTAACCATTTTCATTAAAATAAAAGAAGATTTTAGTTTAAAAAGTACTGAAAATTAGTCAAACTTAAAATGGTAAGGTGGTGTAGGTTATTAACAGAGGAAAATGGTAATATTTAAATTTAATGGATTAAAATAACAACTCACCAAATTTATTGGGCGTAAATCAATAAACCAGCTCCTTACGCAAAATAGTGTAATATGAATAAAATTGATAAACTAACTCCTTAAACAAAGTAGTATATGTATAATCTTTTCCCAAATGTCAATATGTTTGAATTCGGCCCCAATGTTGAGTATTATGTAAACTGATCTGGCAGTAAGACAGATGCCAAATTTTGTCATGTAATCTTTTCAAACTCTTTGCCTGGTATTAAAAACAATATATATATTTTTTAAAAAATGAAAAAGACTAATAGCTTTTGGACAACAATGGTGTTGTACCCTCCATGCGCTCCCCCCATTATGGAGGATAGGCCACAAATTTTATCCCCCCGGTCACTCCACGGATTTCCTTTGATATATATACTCTCCTTTTGTGCTGGCTTGACTTTTTATTTCTTTTTTTATTCCCTTCCATCATTCCTTAAGTTCCATAGGTTTTGATCTCCTAGAATCTAGCCCATTTTCTCATTGAGCAAAAGGTATGAATGTCTTAATTTGAAAGGTCATTTCATCTTTTACTTGACAACCATAAACCCTATAATTGCACCTTTTATCTTTACATCTCACAATCACCTTGTCTTTATTATTCTTCACAAAACGTAAATCTTTGCTTTTAATCAAGTTGGCCTCTTTGACAGCAGCTCTAAAAGTGGCAACGTCACCTAACTTTAAACCTTTCACAAGTTCTGGACAGGCCGTATTAGTTTCATTAAACTCTGGATTTTTATCGGTGTTACAGATATCCTCTTTAGATGTGGGCTTATATAGGAGAAGTCAGCTCATCACTCTTGCCAATATCAGAACCACAATCCTTACCCATTTGCTCTCCATGTGTCAAATACAATCCCTTCTTGGGCTCATTGCCAAATTGCTATTTTTAACAACTAAGAGCATCCACATCAGCTCGTTTAAATTTTTTGTCTATTTTACACAAAAAACCTACTTTTTCTATTTTACACCCTCACTTTTACAAAACCTCCACATCAGTTTATCTATTCTACACATTTATTCAATAAAATATTCCATCATTTTACATTTTTTATTATTTCTTTCCTCCCTCACTGCATCTTCTTCGGCGAGCACTCCTCATTGCATATTCTCCGGCGAGCCACTTTCCCTCCCTCACTGCGTCTTCTCCGGCGAGCCAGTCTTCAACAAACCCATGCATCGAACAAAACGGCGGCAAGATCCTTCAACAAACCCATTCATCGAGCCAAACCCAATCCGTTGAGCCTCACCCACACCCAAACCCATTCATCGCCCACCGATCAGCCACCCTTCAACAAACCCACCGACCCGTTGCGCCAAACCCACCGATCCGTCGAGCCTCACCCACACCAGAAAAAAAAAAAACCAACGAATTGGAGCAAGATCGATGCCTCGCAGCACTGCCCCCTCCTCGCGATGGCCGTCCGGTGACTCGGCTTGCGCGACCTTGCTCTTATCGACGGCAATGGCGATCGGCGGCTAGAGGAAAAAAATGGATGAGATGAGAGAAAGAGAGAGGTGCTGTGTCTGAGAGAGAGAGAGAGAGAGAGAGAGAGAGAGAGAGAGAGAGAGAGAGAGAGGGAGGTGAGAGTCAGTTGGGAGGAGAGAGAAAAACAATAAAAAAATCATATACACCTGCTACAGTACCCGTGTAAATTTACACGGTACTGTAGCAAAGTGGATGATATAGATGAGTTTAAATGAGTTTAGAGGCACTGATGTAGAAGTTTTTTGTTCAAAATGTGTAAAATTAATGATTTTTTCTCATTTTGCACATTTATACACACTAATCCATCCACTGATGTGGATGCTCTAATATAACAAAAATGATGCTTCATTAGTGGAGCTATTGCTAAATTTTTACCACTTCCTCCAATTAAATAATGTTTGTCTTTCCTTTTTTCTCTTTTTCCTCTTTTTCTGTTTCCTACTTCCTCTCTCACGTTCATTCTCTTCACCCTCTCCCTTTATTTCCTCGTGTTCATTGGTTTCAAACTTGGTGTACCCAAAAGGAGTAAGCATATGCAATGTACGAAGACAAGATTAGCTAGAAAAATTGGATTTATGCATTCAAGATCTTGAAGGAGGACAAAAATACCTGTTTGCGGTAGTGAGTGGTGGCTGGTTGTGGGGTTTGCGGTAGTGGGTGGTGGGTTGTAGCAATTTTGTGGCTATTTATGGTGGTTGCAGTGGTGGAGCCAGAAAAAATTTTTAGAGAGGGGAAACTAAGTTAGATAAAATTCTTTTAAGTATTCAAATTTCATGACTAATTAAAAAAATACTTTATTTCACAAATTAATTTCAACGCAGCAAAATTATGCCACTGTATTAAAATCTTTTACAATTGATTATGAACTAAATAAAATTTTTTTTTTTTTGACATCAAATGTTTAAATTCCCTAATTAAAAAAATAATAATAAACAACTTTATAACAATGGCTTAAGTTGTACTTCTAATATTTCTCTTAAACCAAGTGGTTAAACACTATTATTAATTAAAAAAAATAAATATTATTATTATCCAATTTAAGCTTAAAAAAATAAAATAATAAGTACAAGTGCAAGTTGTAAACCACTCAAACAACTATAGCACTGCAACTTTAATAAAATAGTATAATTTAAGTGCACGTCTAGTCTTGATGGTTGGATACCACAAATAAACTCAATAAAATAATACAATTTAACAATTAGTTAATAAAATAAGCATAAAAATGAATTACTTCACTCCATCAAACACTCAACACGTGTAAGTGTCAAAATAAAGTGGTATTTCTAGCGTGATTGTTTAAAATGATATAAAAATTGTGATTTAAAAAGTGTCGTGGAAACAAGTTTTTACAGTATTCATAAAATAAAAAATGTGTTAAGTATCATATTTCAAATAATATGTTTTAATGTGTAAAAAAACATAATTGTATATTTGATATGTATGTGTTTAATTTTTAAAAAGCTAACAATTACAATACCATTTAATTTTTTTTTTATTTGATGAGAGAGAAACTTGTGTATATTACCGTTGCACACCGTTCCTTCTCTCTTTTCTTTTCTCCCCTGGTCCTTCTCTGTTTGCTTTGTCTTCGTGTAAAACAAAACCCATGGTTGGGAGAGAAAGGAATAAAAACATTTCAACCACTTATGCCATATATCCAATCCAGGAAACATCCATCAATAAACTTAATCTGTTTTAAATTAATAAACCTACCTTACATCGCCAACTTCTCAAAGAATGCAATCCTTAAACATTCAACCTAAAATTAATCCCCATATAAAAAAATATCAAAGAAGTTCAAATTATAAATGGAAAATCCCAATGAAAACCACAATCATCATACCCACAAATACATACAATCTTCAATACTTTTTTCTTCTTTACTTGTTTGTGAAAAGCCCATTAATCTCTTCAACTCAGGAAATAACACTGAAGGAGAAGATTTTGCAGATGGGTTCTCTTCCAGCAAGTATTCCTCAACCATTTCTTTCATAGACCTAGTTGTGAGAGACCGCGCTTCTTTTTGAAGGAAGGGGTGCTCTCAAAAAGAGATTTGGGTGCTTAGAGCACCTCTCTTTTGGGCAGTTGTGTGGAGTCGTCATTTATTTTTTTATACAAAAAAATAAGAAAAAAATAAACACAATTACATGTTCAAAATACATCACATGTCATTAATCGATTAAAGAAAAAGGTACAATTTGGTAGAATAACCTTACAAGGCTTTGGTCCTAAATACAATCTATGAAAAAAAAAAATTACAAAGCTTTGGTCCTAGTTACAATTTACCAAAACTAAAGACAAAAAACTGATCTACTAACTAAAAACCTAAGTTTGGGGGCTAAGTTATGGAATGGGAAGGTGTTAGGCACCCATTCTGCCCAGACAGAGTCTGATATTCTAGACTCTAATGACCCTCATATATCCTTTTGTATGATGTTGAATGATATGTTGTAACACACGTAACAATCACATGACAAAATTAATTTAAACAAATTTATCTTATGAATATGCCCTTTTTTTTAACGAAAATTCAGATCTGTTTTGTAAATTAAAAAAAAAGAAGAAGAAGAGATTTGATTTTTAAAAATCAAATATGTTTTTGTAAAGAATACAAAAAAAAAGGGACTGGGTTAATAAAAATCATATCTGTTTTGGTGAAGGATGAACAAAATATGACTTGGTTTGTAAAAAAATCAGATCTATTTTTGTAAAGGGTAAAAAAATGAGATTTAATTGGTAAAAATCAGATCTATTTTTGTAAAGGGCCAAAAGAAGGATTTTATTAAAAAAAAATAGATCTGTTTTGAAAAGTTCAAAAAAAAAAGAGATTTTTTTATAAAAGAGGATTCATATTCATAATTCAAATCTATTATGCATGCATCACATATTAAAAAACTTTAACCTAACTCTTAATTCATTCTTTGAAATTTCAAAATCTACAATTTTATTTAATAAGAAAAACTATTTTAGAAAAAATTTTGATCTGTAATTAATGAAAATACATACTTGTTTTTAACTTGAAAAAATTTTCAGATCTGTATTTTCACTAAATACTGATCTATTTTGTGACCAGAAAAAAAATTCAGATCTATATTTAAAGAAAATACAGATCTGTTTTGTGATAGAAAAAAAAATTCAGATCTATAATTAATGAAAATACATATCTGTTTTGTATTTTAAAAAATGTATTGGTGATTATTAGCAAGTTTTGAAATAATACACACACAAACACACACACAAAATCAACTAAAGAACATATTAGAGAAATGCCAACTAAGCATATACGCATGGCAAATATGAATTAAGAACAAGACATAATAAAATTAAACATATTAACCAAATTCATGCAATGAACAATCACAACGTATCAATTAATGGAAAAGAAAAATAGACAAAAAAAATGAAACTAAATACCTCTTGCATGGGCGTGCTCTTCAGAATATTTTAGAAATCAAAGAAATTTTCACTTCTTTGAGGTCTAAAATACTTTACTTACAAAAAAGTTCTTAAAGCCAAAGCTTCCAGAACGTCTTTAACGTAAAGGGTGCAGAGAAGTCAGAAAAGAAAAGCCCTGAATTTTGATCTTTTTCCTCTATTTATAGAGATTGGGATGCTTGAAAAATAAGCTGAATAAGATCAGATACGAATTGGAATGCGTCCTTATCTCTAAAAATCTGAAAAAGATAAGTTTTATCTCAATTAGGAGGTTTCTAGACCGGGCCAAGCATTTGGGCCAATCAGCACTTGGGAAGTGCTGATCGCAACTCCAAGAGTGTTGGCAGGCCCTCTTGGGTGCCAAGCCCACTTTTGAGTTTTAGCTTGATTTGGACTACTTTTTTAAGGATTTTTGAGCCGGAAATTGCACCTAACATGTTTTTGGTTTGTATTCTAAAAATTAATCCATTTTTCTTGATATTCAGGTCTTTAAAAGTGATAATTATTTGATAAATAAATATTCTAAAAAGACTTAATTATCCATAACTTCTTTGTTATATGATTGTCCACTTTAATTCTCATGCAAGCAGGCTTATTTTTTACACTAACCAACAACCAATCATAAAATTATTTAATTAATTTTAATTTTTTAACAATTCAAAATCAATTTAAATGAATCATGCGTGGTCAATTCCACCCAAACAAAATGCATGCAGACCGTGAAAACTTGATCATGTGATATATTTCAATCTGACGGTTTGGTTTAGGAATTGGGCATACCGTCGCGGCCATTAGAATCTCAAGATCATTTTTATTATATGTAATGAATGAATTAATGCATGTAATGCTACTCTAAATTTTGAGTATATGAATGGTCACTCTAGCCATTTTTCAAGATTAAATTATGGGTGCAAAATCGAGTGTCTACAGAATGCCCCTCATTGACAGAGTTTGCAAAGCGAATGTCAATGTAAAACAAAGACACTGATTGTAGCAGCCATGATATTTAACGGCCGACTTTTTAAAGATTACCTAGCCCTAGAACCTAAAACCTTGGGACATAGAACTAGTGTTTTGCTGCTTTGAAAAATAAGAACTGTAAATATTTAATCTACTTGATAATTGAAGAAGTTGAACTAAATCTTAAAATCTAAGGTGACTAAGAGGCTTCTCTATCTCAGTCTGAATCTAGGGCAATTGAGAGGCTTCCCTATCTCAATCTACATGTGAGGGCGACCAAGAGGCTTCTCTATCTTGATCTGAATGGGAGGTAACCAAGAGGCTTAGTTATCTTGGAACCTGAGGTGATTTAAAGGCTTCTCTATCTCAATCTGAATGTGGGAGTGACCAAGAGGCTTCTCTATCTTGATCTAAATGGAAGGTAACCAAAAGGCTTCTCTATCTTGAAACCTGAGGCGACTGAGAGGCTTTTCTATCTCAATCTGAAACTGGAGGCGACCAAGAGGCTTCTCTATCTTGATCTGAATTGAAGGTAACCAAGAGGCTTCTCTATCTTGAAACCTGAGGCAATTGAGAGGCTTCTCTATCTCAATCTCAAATTGAAGGCGACCAAGATGCTTCTCTATCTGGATATGAATGGAAGGTAACCAAGAGGCTTCTTTATCTTGGAACCTGAGGCGATTGAGAGGTTTCTCTATCTCAATCTGAAACTGGAGGCGACCAAGAGGCTTTTTTATTTTGGTACCTGAATCAATTGAGCGGCTTCTCTCTCTCTCAATCTGAATGTGGGAGCGACCAAGAGGCTTCTCTATCTTGATCTGAATGGAAGGTAACCAAGAGGCTTCTCTATCTTGGAGCCTGATCTTTGCCTGCAAAAGACCAAAGTTTGGGATTAGATTTTAAATGATTGGTGCTTTGTTGTTCCACTACTTTGGGATGTGTGATTTTTCTCTCCCTTTTTTTAAGACTTGAATTTCCTCTTTAGAAGAAAAACCATTGATTTTTTGAAGTCCTTTGAAGAAAATTTTTTTCCATCATTTATTCTTTTTTTGAAATTTTCTTTGAGAAGTGACACCCTTTGTTCTTAATCATCCTTCAAAAAAATTATTTTTCTTCCTTCAATTATTTTTTTTTTCGAAATTGATACCATTTGTCTTTGTAAATCTTTGAATTTTTTTTTATCCATATTTTTTATTCCAACATCATCATATTCCATTTTTTAGAAAAAAACAAAAAACATTTTTCTTTCTGGTGAGTTGACTCAGCAACTCAAGGGTGACTAAGGGGGGGGGGGGGGATTTTTGGCCCTCTTTTGCACTTGTCTCCATCATTTTTTTACTCCTCCACTCTCTCTTCTTTATTCATTGTCACTAATCACAAGCTTCTTCCTTTTGCATTCTCTTCATCCCCACACCATTTCCTACTTCGAAAATCACTTCTTTAGGCTTTGAAACTTGATTTCATCCATTTCCCAAAATATCTTTTCAAATCTTTGAGTTCTTGACCTTTGCAACAAACCCATTTTCTTGAAACCCATCTCCAAACCTCCATTTTTTGCACTTTCATGGCATCTTTTAAGGGGCCATCTTTTCTTACTTTCAATGGGAAGAATTATCATCCATCCCTTGAAGAGTGGCTCCTTCAAGACCCTAAAACCCATGCTCCACACTCCAAAAAGGACTTCAAGGTGAGCTCATTTTTGTTTCTTTGTTGGCAAATTTGTTGATTTTATGTTTTGTTGAGAGCTTGATTGTGGGACTTTGTCATTTTGTTGTTGTTTGTTCTTGTTGGAATTTTGAACATTGTATGATTTGATTGGAAATCCTTGTGTGATCATGTTGTGATCTTTGTTTTGGGGCATTTTTGAATCGTTGAGTTATTTGGTATCATGAAATTTAGACAATTTTGATGACCCATGAACCTTGGCATTGTATGTAGCTTGAGGTATTGTTGAATGAATTTTGACTTGAATGTTATGGATATTGGAATCATGAGAATTTGATGTGTAGGCTTGATTGAACAAACTCATTTTTGATGAGAGTGGAATTTTGTTAGAATGTGTCTTATTTCATGAGCGTGGAAATTTTTATGGGTATGGGTATGGAAAAACTTTTTTGTACATGGGATTTTTTATTGGGCATGAAAGATTTTTTTTGGACATAAAAAAAAATTTGTTGACCATTTAATTGTTTTTTTTTTGTAGGGCATGAAATTTTTGTTGGACATAGAAAAAATTTTTGAAATGGGATTTTTTTGTTGTTGGGCAAGTTTTTTTTTTTTTTTTTTTTGCATTAGACATGGGATTTTGACTTTTATTTTGCATACATTTGATCCATTGTTGAATGATCTTATGGAGATGAAGAATTTTTGGGTTGATAGGGGCTATTGTTGTGATGTCATTGGATTTGAATTTATGAAACGGCCTTTGGGATTTGGCTAAAATTTTTAGGGGCATGGTTTTGTTTGTTGGGATTTTGGAATGAGTATTTTGGGACATGGTGTTTTGTGGACATCTCAATGATTGGCTAAACTTTGTTTTGCAGAACCTCAAGAGTCGAGGTAGCCTCCAGATGTTGAAGGGCATGTTGGAGATATTGTCCCTGGACATTAAGAACATCATTAATGAAGCTGACTTCCAGACCTTTTTTCGATCTCTATTGGATCATGATACCAATGAGTATAAGGAGCTCCAATTACTCCTTGCTTTGTCAGAGCGATTCTGGGACACTACTTGCACTTTCCATTTTCCGGATATTGGTGAGGTGATGTTGACACCCTATGACTTCTCAGTATTACTGGCTTAAAATTGGGTGGTGAAAGAATTAAAGTCAATGATTCTATCACCTCACCAGAGATTAAAAGACTTTTGGACGTGATTCCTTCAAAAATAAGGAGCAAAAATGTATCCTTAATGTGGCTGTACACCAATATTGAGAGCTGTAAGATTGTAGCAACCAACACTCGCATGTTCATGATTCTCTTCATTGAATTCTCTTATGTCCATACTTGGGTAGTACTGTGAGCTTGCGCTGTTTGTGGAGTCTGAGGGATATTGACCAGATCAAAAATTATGATTGGGGTGGCATGGCTAACGCAACCCTTTTGCACTTCATGACTCAACTTTCTTGGCGTAGCCTCTCAAGCTTAGGAGGTGCACCTTTTGTTTGGCAAGAGAGGTTTTGAATTCTTGGTTATGTTTGTTTTGGAAGGTCATTTTGGTTGTTGTTCCGTTAATGATGTGTGTTGATTTTTTCAAGTCTGGACATACGAATATTTTGGGGTTGGTCCTCAAGTTTTAGAAGATGTTGGTGACATGTATCCAAGGTTTCTTCATTGGCTACCTAAGTATCGTTTGTCAACACCTCCCAAGCGTTCTTTACAAGTTTGGCGTATGGTGACTGATAACTTGACTGTCGATGATGTGAGTTTTGTTTTTAGGGGCTTTGTGTTTGGTTGAGGGTTTTTATGTTGTGTTTGTTTGTTTTTTTTTTTTTGTTGTGGTTTAGCTTCCTTTCATTCTGGGTTCTTTGTGATTTTCAGATGTCTTTGAATCCTAGGCTTGAATGTGAGGAGCATGCTGAGTGTGAATGGTCTCAAGAGCTAAATGGTCGTCAAGTACTGTTTGAGTATGGCCACAGGAGATATTGGTATCCTGGTGACCGAGTGTTGGCTCAAGTTCAACATGTGTATCCTCCTGAGACTATTCATGTTTATCCTTAACCCTTCATCCGATCGGCCATGTTGTTTTGGGGACAACATGAGACTATCTTGAATTTATCCAGACTTAATTACAGGGTTGTTTAGCTGGCATTCCTGTAACCTCGGTAACTTTCTTTCCCTCTACATTCAATTTGTACTATGTCTTGCATCCTCATCTTTTACCTTCCTTGTTCTAACTTTTGTGAAAATATTTGCATGTTGCACTTTTAGGCTTCGTCCTCTGAAAAGGAGGAGAGTCCTCCTCCTAGCCATGTTGACGACTCTTCTAGTTCTTTCATGGAGACATATCCTCATTTTCCCACATGGTAGTATGAAATGATGAACCCTGATGAGTCATACAACTCTATGAATCTAGACCGGCCAAAGTATACTCCAAATGTTCCCTAGAATGACCTAGTATGTTCTTGCATCCTTTAGTCTTCTATCCTCATTTTTTCTCATTGAGTTATTTTTGAACTTGTGGATTTGTGCTTCAGGTCGGTGTTGATCTTGTGGATGAAAGCATGGGGGCGATTGGAGGTTTGCAATTGGTGGGGCACACTCAATCTTCTCAATATGTGCTCAATGAAATGAACTAGGTGAAAGATGATGCTTCCTTAGTGCTTCTACTTGAACTTCCATGATAATTGATTTAACACTTGTCTTTGTTGATTTTTCAGAAAAACCGAATGGCAATGGTTGTTGCCAACACAAGATCCTTGGAGGAGAGAATCAAAAATCTTGAACTTCAGAACTAGCAACAAGAATCTCATTTCTATGCAAGTCAGGAAAGAGACATTAAGGGTGGCTCCTCTAGGGGTGGGTCTAGGAGATCTTCCCGTAAGCAGACTCGAAGTCCGAATGATGCTTGACTTGTATTTTAATTTTCCTGCAAAGATAGCAAAAGTATTCCTTAGACAATTTGTATTAACTTCTGGTGTTAGCTCTTCATCTTTGGATTGCTTCTGATCTTGCCAAAACTTAGATGAGACAAGTTTAGAATTCACCTGATGAAGCTCTGTAGTAAAGAATTTGAACTTATTTGATCACTTCTGATGTGATTTGTACTTGCTTGAATAAGGCACAACCAAATGCCCCTAGTCGGAAAACTCATGCATGATGACCTTTTATTTTTTGAAAAATGTTTTTCTCTTTTATTTATTTATTTAATTAATTATTTGAAAAGATATGATTGATTTTTACTTGTTCTAGAGAGAGGGGATAAGGCATAGCCGAATGCCCCTAGTTTAGAAAATAGATGCATGCCTTTGGAAAATCTTGATTTGATTTTTTTTTTTCTCTTTTTTTTTTTTTTTTTTGAAACAAGTGATGCAGATGATTTTTTTTTTTTTGGAAAAAAAGTGGACAAGGCATGTCTAAATGCCCCAATTTGACGACCCATGCAAATTTTGAGAACTTTATTACACAATCAATTTTTTTTTTCTTTTTTTATAAGTGAAAAACAGAGTCATAACGGACCCGTGAAGTGCCTAAAAACACAAAACAGGGTAATTGGGCCATTGTTGAGCTGGGTGCCAATCGACACTCTTGGAGTGCCGATCAGCACTTTGGGATGCCAACAGGCACACCCAATTTTACCCCGATTCCTCGTGCTTTTCCCACGTGTTTTCTGTGTTTTTTGGATTTTTTGAAAAATATTTTCTCCATTTAGGACTATGAAACACTTTCCCAGTTAGCTACAAACTCTTGAAACCTATTTAAACCTAGTTACAAAATGAGGTAGCCTATTTTAGCATCTAATCTGCAAACAAATCTTTGAATCAAAGTTATCAGGAAACAACAACCACATGCAAGAGTTATCCATGGCTAACAATCAAAATTTTCCTCATTCAACCCTTCATGATATCAATAGATGGGTTCGTAGCTTTGATTTTGGCACCAAAACCAATTTCAAAGCCTATAAACTAGAGGGAATCAAGGCTTTGAGGGATGTCAAGATCAAGTGGGATTTTCTCCATGCCGCGGTGAAGTTCTGGGATACTTAAGACCATGTATTTCGATTTAAAATTGTTGAACTTTGTCCCACAATTGAAGAATTTTCAGCTATTCTGGATTATGATCCTAGCAAAAAATCTGTAGTAGTTTCTTGTGGTCCCAGACATAGGGAGATTTTGTCTGGTGCTCTAGGGCTTCCTACCTCAATTACCAGTAGTATGATTGAAGGCCACATGGTGAATCTTCATGCAGTTGTTTCAAGACTTATTAACAAACGTATCTATGGAGTGACTGACAACATGCAGAAAATTTTGGCTTAGCTCTTTGCTTCATGGGAGAATTTTTTCTTTGCTTTGAAAGGCCTGGTTTTGTGTATGCTCGAGCCATAGGTATTGTGAGTCAAATTAAGGATGGTGATAACCCTGCTTCTCTAATCTTGGTAGAAACTCTTTTAGGATTGGATTCTGTATTTCTTGCTGGAGAGTCACAACACTTTCTTGGGAGTCCCTTGACTTTGCAAATATGATTTATGGAAAGACTAGACATGATTGCTACGGCTACTGTTGCTGATTATGGTCCTGGTAATTTCCTCAGTAGGACTGTCCTCAAAACCGAGTGTCAAACTGAAAGCGACTAGGTGAAATTTTTGAACAAGAAAACCAGTGTCTCCATTCGATGGAATTGTAATTGGTGGAAGTGCCCACCTCCTTTGTAATGGTCCCCAGGATCAGATCATATCTTCATAGTTGGATTAAGGAGGGTGACTTTCTGTAAGGCTGATATACTTTTGAGACAATTCCAATATAAGCAAGGAATGCCTGGTGGAAGAGGAAGAAAACCTTTTACTCCTGTGGACACCAATCCTACTTCTATAAGGAACATGTTGTTGGGCTTGGAGATGGCTGAACGAGTGGATCAATCTTTTGTTGAGGTTCACTTTCACAAGATGATCACAAAATATTCTAACTAGTTGGTGAACAAAATTATGGATAAGGAGGCTAACACGACTGCTGTAAGAAAACGATTTCTTAGGGATAACCAAGAAAAACATAAGGCTAACAACTATGAGTTTAAAAGGAGGTACAAAGATGACAAAGTACCTAGCACAGATGGAACCAACAAACAACCAAAGGAGAAAAGATTGAAGAAAAAATGATCTTATTTTTGGCTTTGAACATGTTTATTTTAAAATTTGATGTGAAACTCTTAGGTTTAGGAGTTATTTAAGACTTTCAGGGGTAGGGTTCTATTTAGGGTTTAGGTTTTTAGAGTTTGGATTTTGAATTTTGCGTAATGGCATGGTTTAATGGAATGGTTGAATTCTGAGAACAATTTTCTTTCTTAATGGGTAAATGGTGGGTTTGGGGAAATTGTGACCAGACTGATATATGGTTGCCTACGTACCTCCTTGGTAGAAGGATCAGGTCATCATGTAGTTCATTTTTTATCTGTCTTAACTTTTGCCTAGGCCACCCTTTCAAGTTTTCAACCTAGCATGCTCTCTCACTCTTTTTTTTTACTCTCCTTTTGCGTAGATCGCCCTTTCGGGTTTTCAACCTACCACCTTCTTTTTTTTTCCGAACCTAGGAAGGGAAATAACATTATTTACAACCACTTCAGATGTGGTGTTTTCAGACTACTACCTCATACATGGTATTTCTTCAATTGATACATATTGCTTGGCTCAGTGAAAGGGTTTGCATCTAAGTCCATTAATCTTACTACTCCCCCAAAGTATATATGCTTGATAATATATGGACCTGCTCAATTTTGCTTGAAATTCCCATAACTAGGACGTTACACCTCCCAACTTGTAATGTAATGAACATTACATTGGTCCAAACGGTATGGTCTATCCTTTATAGTCAACAGGAAATGATCCAGTGACTTTGGGCTATGAGTTGGTGAGTTCACCACTGGGTGCCCGAATCTAATGAAGACAGGTGATCCATGGTTACTACCACCATATGTTGTGATGGGTGCATACATATTTGTTGTTTTGGTGGCACACACTATGACAGTTAGGGAAAGCTTTTCACAGTCAACATGGCAAATATATATATATATATATATATATATATATATATATATATATATATATATCACACAAACATCTCAAGACATAGACAACCAAATAAACAACAACATCATACTAAAAAAAGGTATATAATTGGTCACTTAAAGTCTAACATGAAAACTTAGCCCTCAACATGCCCAGTGGAGTTGCTACTATGAAAGACCGCACTTCTGTTTGAAGGAAGGGGTGCTCTCCAAAAGAGATTTGGGTGCTTAGGGCACCTCTCTTTTGGGTAGTTGTGTGGAGTACAATTTGATAGAATAACCTTACAAGGCTTTGGTCCTAAATAGAATCTATGCAAAAAAAATACAAAGCTTTAATTCTAGTTACAATCTACCAAAACTAAAGACAAAACACTAATCTACTAACAAAAAATTTAAGTTCGGGGGCTAGGTTACAGAATGGGAAGGTGTTAGGCACTCATTTTGCCTAAACAGAGTCTGGTCTTCTAGACTCTAATGACAATTATATACCTTTTCGTATGATGTTGAATGATATGTTGTAACACACATAACAATCACTCGAAAAAATTAATTTAAACAAATTTGTCTTATGAATATGCCCTCTTTTTAAAGACAATTCAGATCTGTTTTGTAAAATAAATAAAAAATGTGATTTGATTTGTAAATATCAGATCTTTTTTTATAAAGGATAACAAAAATGGGATTGGGTTAGTAAAACTCAGATCTGTTTTGGTGAAGGATGATTAAAATATGACCTAGTTTGTAAAAAAAATTAGATCTCTTTTTGTAAAGGGTAAAAAAAAAAAGAGATTTAATTGGTAAAAATCAAATCTGTTTTTGTAAAGGGTAAAAAGAAGGATTTTGTTAAAAAAAAATCAGATCTATTTTGAAAAGTGTAAAAAATGAGATTTAAAAAAAAAAAAAAAAGAGGATTCATATTCATAATTCAAATCTATTATGCATACATCACATATTGAAAAACTTTAACCTAACTCTTAATTCATTCTTTGAAATTTCAAAATATGCAATTTTATTTAATAAGAAAAACTATTTCAGAAAAATTTTCAGATCTGTATTTAATGAAAATATAGATCAATTTTGTGACCTGAAAAAATTCAAATCTGTATTTAATGAAAATACATACTCAAAAAAATTTTCAGATTTGTTTTGTGGCCAGAAAAAAAATTTCAGATCTGTATTTAATGAAAATACAGATCTGTTTTGTAACCAGAAAATGTTTCAGATCTGTATTTAATGAAAATACAGATCTATTCTGTGACTAGAAAAAATTTCAGATCTGTATTTAATGAAAATACAGATTTGTTTTGTATTTTAAAAAATGTTTTGATGATTACTAGCAGATTTTGAAATCAAAGAAAAAATTAAAACATACAATCAACTAAAGAAAATATCTGAGAAAATTCCAACTAAGCATATAAGCATTAAAAATATGACTTAAGAACAAGACATAATAAAATTAAACATATTAACCAAATTCATGCAATGAATAATCACAACATATTAATTAGTGGAAAAGAAAAATAGACAGAAGAATGAAACTAAATACCCCTTGCATGATTGTGCTCTTGAATAGAAGAATATTTTAGAAATCAAAGAAATTTTCACTTCTTTGAGGTCTAAAATACTTTACTTATAAAAAAGTTCTTAAAGCCAAAACTTCTAGAACATCTTTAATGTAAGGGGAGCAGAGAAGTCAGTAAAGAAGAGCTCTGAATTCTGATCTTTTTCCTCTATTTATAGAGGTTAGGATGCTTGAAAAATAAGCTAAATAAGATCAGATACGAATTGGAACGTGTCCTTATCTCTAAAAATTCGAAAAAGATAAGTTTTATCTCAATTAGGAGGATCCAGGCCAAGCCAAGCATTTGGGCCAATCAGCACTTGCCATGTGCCGACAGGCCCTCTTGGGTGCCAAGCCCGCTTTTAAGTTTTGGTTCGATTTGGACTCCTTTTTTAAGGATTTTTTAGGTAAAAATTGCACCTAGAAGCGTTTTTTATTCATATTCTAAAAAGTAATCCCTTTTTCTTGATATTCAAGTCTTTAAAATGATAATTATTTGATAGATAAATATTCTAAAAAGACTTAATTATCCATAACTTCTTTGTTATCTGATTATCCATCTTTATTCCCATGCAAGCAAGCTTATTTTTTACACTAACCAACAATTAATCACAAAATTATTTAATTAATTTTAATTGTTTAACCAATAAAAATTAATTTAAATGAATCGTACGTGGTCGATTCCACCTAAACAAAAGGCATGTAGACCATGAAAATGTGATCATGTGATATCTTTCAATCCAACGGTTTGGTTTAGGAATCGGGCATACCGCCGCGACCGTTAGAATCTCAAGATCATTTTTATGATATGAAATGAATGAATTAATGCATGTAATGCAACTCTAAATTTTGGGTGTATGAATAGTCACTCTAGCCATTTTCCAAGATTAAATTATGGGTGCAAAATCAAATGTCTACACTAGCAGACAATGGATGAAAATTCATACTCCAATTTGAAGCTAACCCTTTAACCAAAACCCATTTTTCCTCTTCATCCATTTTCCTCCACTTCATCTTCACCTCCTCTCCTTTCAAAACAAGGTACTGGCATAGCTCTGTGAATAGGAGCTCTATGCTCTTCTTCATGGCCTCCTCTCTTTGCACAAAATGTGTTTTTATCTTTGCCACCTCCAAAGCCAAATCCAATGCAAGCTCTGCATCACTGATTTTTTTGTTCGTGCATGAGATTTGGGTTTTGGGTTTGTGGCTCAAAAGGGTTGGGGAGGGAAAATGATTGGGATATAATTTTTGAGGTAATGGGGTGATTGTTGAAGTGAAGAATTTGTTAGGAACCTAGAGATTCCTAATGGGGATGCATATGAATTGTAAGGGAATTGATGGGAATTCTAGGGAAATTGACTTAATTCGAGGTAGTCACCCTCCATAGAGAAAGATAGAGATTAAGAAAGAGAGAGAGAGAGATGCACTAATGCACTAATAAATTGGTTTATTCTTCAATGATATCTAATGTTGAATTACAATTATGTATTTATAGGAAACTAGCTCTAATCTCATTAGTCCACATGGCTCAA
The DNA here is from genome assembly GCF_040712315.1 of Castanea sativa. Taxonomy (NCBI): domain Eukaryota; kingdom Viridiplantae; phylum Streptophyta; class Magnoliopsida; order Fagales; family Fagaceae; genus Castanea; species Castanea sativa. The sequence continues at coordinate 43,598,167 of NC_134023.1, read as the reverse complement.
GATAATTGGCTAGTTAATTTAACATGTGCTCTATGAATTAAATCATGTGTTAAATGAGCTACATGTACTCAAATCCTAACTAACTCATCCTAATCTCAACTAACTAACTAACTAAAGGGATTACAACAATTATTTTATATTCCTAACATTTCCCTCCCCTTGAAAACACCTTGCCCACAAGGTGTTGTTACTGAGTGACACCTTCATGAGGGGGAACTAACCACTAATCCAATATGCCAAAGCATCTTGACCATTGAACTCATCAAATATTTCCAGGCATTTAACCACAACCTGAAATAGAGTAGCATAATCTGAAAAGCTAGCAATCTTAATACCAGCACTCATTGAAAATCTACATCATGTTTTAGTGTTGTCCTCCACATAAAACAATTAGTTGTAGCAACAACCAATGTGAAAGGTAGCGCTAACTGCACATGTAGATTCACAATAATAATATTGCCGCGTTGACTCTGTAAAAGTTTCATTGCATTGCCACATTTGCTTTCCTTGTGTTGATAATGTTGTGAATAACATTGATTCTAGGACAATTCTTGATGCCCACATGTTCCAACCTAAGGAAACCAAGACTTCCATCATTAGCAAGATACATTCCATTACATGGAAAAGCAATGCTAGCATTGGAACCTTGGCACTTCCCACTGTTGCCACCAAGAACTTGAACATGTCCTTGTGCATTTAGGACACCATATGTCATTGTAAGGGCTTCAAAAGGAGAGTCATAGGTGGCAGCTTTCTAGATTGTAGCCAAGAGCCCTTCTTGGTACATTAACTTAGGCTTGCCATAGAGAAGTAGCCATGTATGAGAGAAATTTTCAAACGAAGAAGGACATGTGATTTCTTTTACACTTTCAAATTGTAATTCAGAGATGAAATTCCATTTGATTGGAACCAATGGACTATCAAGTTTCTTGCCTTGGTGATTGCCCCGTAAGAGAGAGACTTGGTCACCATAGCCCAATCCAAGATCAACCTTAGCCCCACTTAATAGAATCAGGTCCCATTTCTTTAAGAGACCAGGATAATCCTTCAGAACTACTTCTCCAATGAAATCCACCTGCATTAAGACATGTTCATCAATGTGCTCAACTTCAAGTCCAGTAAATCATGAACCAAGTGACACAACTTCACTAGCATACTTCTGCAATATAGACTTGTTGATGGAGATGCTTGTGACCTCGGCAAGAAGGCCTAGGTTAATCTCAATAAGTTTATTTTTCCCCAACTCTTCTTCGGTCTCTGTCATTTGTACTCTAGCTTCCATTGCATCAAGAAGTTGAAACTCTTCTTCAGACATGTTTTCAAGATCCTCCTGCATTCTTGAAAGTTATTCCTTCATGGCCATGTTAAATGAGCTACATGTGCTCAAATCCTAACTAACTCATCATAATCTCAACTAACTAACTAACTAAAGGGATTACAACAATTATTTCATATTCCTAACAGAATTGATGGAGTAAATCTTTTGTGAAAGAGGAAGAGCGATGAGTTTGAGGCATTGAGAGTTTGAAGAGGGAAGTTTCGGTGTGAATTGAAGAAGGTAGAGAATAAAATGATAGCTTGAGGCATTGGAGAGAGAGAGAGAAGTCAATTTCTTTTTTGTCTAATCAAGTGGGCCTCATGGTTTTCAACATATTTACATAAGTTCCATCAAACAACATTGTTTGAAAACTACAAATTGGTAAGAGGATTTTTCAAAATTCAGCATTTAAACACCCTAAAATGAGCAACATAACTCAAACACTCCAGTAAAAAACACCCTTACCAAATGCATTTTTTTTCTTCTTTTTGGCCCACAATTTTCAGTGTTTAAACACTAAAAATTGTTGTTCAAACACCCGAAACAAATAGGCCCTTACTCTTTCCTAAAAACAACAGACAGAACTCTACAAATTGAACATAGAGAGAGAGATTGAGAGATACCACCATGAAGATAGATCTATTGGTTAGTTATTCAACAGTGTGGATGGGATCACCTATTAGAGTTGAGCTTGCAAGTATGGCGACCAAATTCTATTCTTCTTTTTGGGGTTTCTTTTTTGGACAAAATTAAGATTTGAGGATTGAAACATGTTTATATTTTTTTGCCAAGATTCTAGGGGGGGGGGTAGTAAGTAAGTTGTTCCTAACTTTTATGGTTTTTTTTGTTAATTACTATTGCTTTAAAGGGAGGTTTTGAAAAGCCAGGGGGGCCATGGCCCCCCGCAGCCCCCCTAGCTCTACCTCTAGGTGGTTGTTGAGATGGGTTTGTGGTGGCGAGTGTGGTGGATCTTAGTGGGTCAATCTTGCGGTGATGGTTTTTGATCATGGTGGCTAGGCAGTGGATATTTGAAAGTGATCATAGTGGTTAGGTAGTGGGTATTTCGTAGTGGCTATGGTTGGGTTGTGATGTGGGGATTGTGGGTGGTAGTGGATTTACTGGGTTAAGAAGAAAGAGTGAGAGCTTGGTTGGTCTTGGTTTAGAGAAGAGAAAAAGCCGGAGAGGAATAGAGAGAAAAAGAGAATAAAAATAATAAAGAAATGATAAAGAAGGAATATTTAAATGAAGTAGTAAAAAAAATCTTTTATGTTGATTGTATTGTAAAGTGGGTGTTAAAATAGAAAAATGCTAAATTTTTTGTCACCACCAATGCTAATGCTCTTAGTATCCGCTTGGAAATAGATTATTTAACTTTTTGCTGAAAGTGTGTTAAAATATACTTGTACCAAAATTTTTTTTGAAAAAGTGAGAAAAGACGAGAAAATGTGATGTTTTAAAAAACTCTACATAAAAGCTAAAAGCTAAAAGCTGAGCTTATAAAAGCATTAGTATTAGTGGTGCTAAAAAGCTAAATTGCTATTTTTTGCACCACAAACTACAAAATTAGGGCTGCATTAGAGCATCTCCAATAGGTTCTCTAAAACCAATTTTGGAGAACAAACACACCAAAAACTCACTCCAAAAGCTTCTCTAAAAGTAAAACTTTTCCAATTTTTTTTTGAAGTTGCTACAGTCGTTCTCTTTATCTAGAGAAGACTGTAGCAACTCCAAATGAATTTTCCTACTTAAAAAAATCTTACAACTCAATAAAAAACAATTATTTCTCTCTCCTCTCACCACAGATACAAACATTCACAACGGCTACAAACACAACAATCATTTCTCTCAAACATCTCTAAACTCAAGCATAATCAAAATACAAACTCAAAAACATTATCTTAAAATTAATCAAATCATAACAATAAAAGAAAAAAAAAAAAGAAGAAGAAGACACAAGCCATCTAACCCATCTGGGCTGCATTGGGAAGGAAGATAAGCAACGGCGGTGGAGCGGAAGGCATGGCTTGGCATAGAGAGTGGAGCAGAAGGCGCAGAGGAGTGGAGCCATCTAACCCATCTGTTCTTTCTCTCTCTACCTCTTTCTCTGTTTCTTATCACAGAGAGAGCTAGAGAATGTTCTGGAATCAAGTAGAAAAAGAAAAAAAAAATAGTAGAAAAGAGGGAGCTAGAGAAAGAAAGGGAGAGAGGTTTTGGAATCAAGTAGAAAAAGAAAAAGAGGTAGAGAAAAAAATGAGAGGATGGAGATAGGAGTGGGTATAAGTGTGTGGTGGAGAAAAAAGAAAAGGAAAAAAAAAAAAACGTATGGATGAAAGAAAAGAAAAATAATATAAAGAATAAGAAATGACAATTCAGAAATGATACCACAATATTTTCACAATATTTTTACAATAAATCTTAAATAACATATTATTATTAGCTAATATTGGTGAGTAAAAAAATAATTTCAATGATGGGTTCAAATTAGAAATGTCATTGTTCATTATCCAAACAATACAAAAATTTAGACAAACTGTTGGAGATGCTCTTAGTAGAGCTAAAGCAATATTTTTTGCTTCTCAGCTACAATGCACAACTATCTTTGGTTGTGCACTGTAGCTCAAAACTATACCAAAATACTAATTTTTTTTTTATTTCTTAGTACTAGTCTCTTCTCTCTCCTTTGCTATATCTCTCCATCTTTCTCCGCCTCAATCCTCTACTCTATCTCTCCATCTCTTTCTGCCTCTAGCATCTCTCTTCACCACCAAGGCCTCTCTCTCTAGTCATTCTCTTTCACTCACCTCCACACTGCCGCTATTGATCGAGATTGAGAAATATACTTGTACCTTAAAAATTTGAAAAAGTGAAAAAGGACAAGAAAATGTAAGGTTTTAAAAAACTGTACATAAAAGCTAAAAGCTCAGCTTATAAGTGCATTAGTATTGATGGTGCTAAAAACCTAAATTGTTATTTTTAGTACCACAAACTACAAAATTGGGGTTGCATTGGTGGAGCTACAGTGCACAACTATCTTTGGCTATGCATTGTAGCTCAAACCTATACCAAAATACTAATTTTTTTTATTTATTTCTTAGTACCAGTCTCTTCTCTCTCCCCTGCTGTATCTCTCCATCTTTCTCCGCCTCAATCCTTTGCTCTTTCTCCCCATCTATTTCCTCTTCAAGCATCTCTCTTCACCGCCAAGGCTTCTCTCTCTCTCTCTCTCTCTCGTCATTCTCTTCCACTCATCTCCACACCGCCGCTGTTGACCAGGATTGAGATTGAGATTGATTTTGGCATTTCTCTTCCCTCACCTCCACTCGGCCGCTGGGTTCATGGGTGGGTTGCTGTGTGTTGCTGTGTAGGTCTAAGTGCAATTAATCTCAGTAGTAGCACCTAACATGTATTAAAGAATCAATGTTTACAAAATCATCTAAGCATACACTTATAATATCTTCTACAAGAGAATGTCTTCATGTCACTTTTCAATTTTTTCATGAATGCAGCAGGAGGCAAGAGCCAAGTCTATCAATACAAACACTACACATACGTATTACCACAACAACCCAACTTGGTCATCTCTGACTCCAAGAAACTTCAAAGTTTAAGCATTTCAGTTATCCTGTTTGACACTCCCATACAGAGTAAATTATTGGAGACCCAACATTCGTAATCCTCTGATCCTCATCAGATTATTATCTTTTCTATATAATTACTATTGTTGTGGCCAAATCCCACTTTTAATCTTTTGAAAAGTTCCTCTCTCTCTCTTTCTCAGTCCAGCTCAACTTATTCAGAAAATTTGGACATGACCATCTAATTTATTAAATGTTAAATTTATGTCTTCTATTATTTCAATTACCTAAATATGATGGACTATTTATTTATATATGTATTTATTTATTTTAGGAAATTGAAATAATAGAATGCATAAATTTAGCATTTAATAAATTAGATAAACATGTGACATGTTTTTATTTGTGGAGTATATAGTGGAGCAGGAAAAGTGGGATAAAAGATTTGAATTCTCATACTATATACCTACTTTTTTTTTTTTCATAAGTCTAGGGTAGCTGGGCTCCTTTGGGCTCCCTCTTAGGTCCGTCCCTAATTTGTATTGTATTAGGGAAACTTAATATACTGTACCTAAGGAATTATATCCAAATTATACACATGTACAAATATGTTCTTTTTTTATAATCAAAAATAAAATTGTTCTCTTTTTTTATTTGGTTAAGATGCTTCTTTTGTTGACTATACTATTGATTATATTTTAGAGCATTTGCATCAGACAATACAAAATAGAAAAAAATGGCTCAATTGTATACATCTAAGTTCCAAAGTTACCCACATTAACCATGCTAAAGATGTGTACATTTGCAAAAATTGCTACAGTAATTATGTAAATTTACACTTGATACCATTCGTTTTGCATTTAATTTTTTATTCTTTTTTTTCGTATTCTGATGATAAAAGAAGAAACTGGATAATAGTTGTTGTATCTGAAGAAATAAATATAATTTAAAAAATCAAGAAAAAAATGATATTTTAATAAAATAGATTATAGAATAAATAATTTGATGGGAATATTTTTAAAAATTGGTTATATAAAATAGTAAATAAGTAGGTTTTTATGCTAAAATAAAAAATAAAAAAAATTACACAAACAATGCAATATGCACAAAAAATGGCCAAGTACAAATCATGATTGATATCCTTCTAAACATGTCACTTAAGAAAGAGAAATGTGTCTGGCGAAGATACTAGGTCGTAAGACTCGTGCCTAGAACAGCTGGTCATGCATATAATCCCCTGCACGTACTTACATATGCATTGACCTTGTCATAAAACAAGTTTCAGCACAGATCATTAAGAACACTTTCTGCAATACCAACTAAAGTATGATAGTTGGCTCATAGCTCAGAGCTTCTTAATAAGAAGATTGACACCATTTTCAGGCTCTATAAGCAAGCTCATTGTCGGGGAGTGCCTGTATTTGGGTGACAAGGAAAAGGAGAAGTTGGACACAATCAAAGCAAGAAGAATTTTGAGCTCTGCCATGGCAAAGTGTTGCCCTACACAGATGCGAGGTCCAACTCCAAATGGCATGTACACGCAAGGAAGCTTGCATGCACCCCTGACTCCATTGGCAAACCTTTCGGGGTTAAAGATGTTGGCATCGGGTCCCCAAATATCAGGGTCTTGTTGTAAGGATACCATCAAGGTCCACACATTTACACCTTTAGGTACGCTTATGTCGCCGAATTTCATGTCTCGAAATGCCTCCCTTGACACCACTGGCACTGGAGGGTAAAGTCGCAATGATTCGTGAATTACCATAGTCAACTGTCAAATCCATTAAACCAAGCAAAGATTGGTGAGTAGTTGACAAAATGTTAGGTGGATCTTAACATCTCCTAGTATTTCCTAAGGGAGACATCTAAAGTTCATCTTGCGAACTCTGTGTGTGTGTATATATATATATATATATATACTTACTGTCTTGTAGTTCAACTAACGATGTGAAAAGAAAAAAAATTGTGAAAATTGTCTTTTACATTACACACAGAAATCAATATATATGCTACTTACTGTTTTCATCTTGCGAACCATGTCAGAGTCAGGCATCTGGCCAGCACAAATTTCAAGGACTTCAGTACGAACTCGTTGTTGCCACTCTGGATTTGAGGCCAACAGCATCAAGGTCCATATTGCAGACACCGCAGTTGTCTCATACCCACCTTGGTATATGTTCTTGCAATTGTCAACAATGAAGCGATCAATCTCACCTTGACCAAAATCAGTATTGGTTGCACCTTCAATTATCATTTGCAGCAAATCATTCTCTGATGCTCCCTCCTTTCTTTCCTTCACTACCTTCATAATCAAAGAGTGGACCTCTTTTTCTAGCCTCCATGTTTCTCTTTGGCTCTTTGTTGGAAGAAGTCTGAAAATTGCGACACCCACAAACGAAGGTAATTATAATGATATAAAAAATGCTTTACGTAGGGACAAAAAAATATAAATATAAAACCTTAGTACAGGAATGCCACTGGAAAAAACTTTTTTAGACAGGAGCCCTTTAAGTTCTCTAAGCTTTGAAAATATCTCTTCCCCTTTGGAGTAATTGCTGCCAAAACAAGCTCTTGAGATCACATCTCCAGAAAAGCTTCTCATATATTCATCAACGTGAACATCTGCAACTCCACCCTCACTCTCAATCAGATTAGTCCATGAGTTCACTAGTGTAATTGAGGACTCTACCATTAAGTTCATCATATCCTACAAATTGCACCAGTATCCAATCACTATATGCATTTTCACTAATCAGAAGCTGGGAATAGGACTACTATTAAGAAAATAGGTATGATCAAAACTTATATCTTGATTGAACAAATGTCGTAAAAAGTCTGTGGGGGATTTGTTTAGAGAGAGAATTGATAGACAATCTTATCTTTTTTATTTTTTTATTATTATTGTGTTTGGAATGGTTGATTCTCGTACTAAAAAAACATATATATGACTTGAAGCATACCTTGACCTTTTCCATGTTTAGTTCTAGAGCAAGGATTTTCCTTTGGTATGCCCATGTTGCTCCATTTGAAGTCAGAATCCCTTGGCCAAGTAGAGGACCTCGCTCTTTGTGTTGATAGGAAGGCTTTCCCAAGTCTAAGGAAGTGCATATGCTTATTTCCTTTACCACATCAGGATGGTTCATGTGCAATATTTGTATGTTGCCAAGTGAGAACATGAACGTAGAACCTGTTAGAATTAGAATAACAAAAGCAGTTAAAAAATAAATAAATGGAAAACCTTTCTGATACTTCAACTATATGAGAATTGAAACTTAAAAAATCATGTACTAAAATTGATGTTCTTAATTACCATATTGTTTTCTCCATAGGTCGAAGAATGGAAAAATTGCGGAAGAGCAATTGTGGGTTAATGCTTGCTCTCCTGGTTGAGTCTTTGAGGCCGTGGATTTCATCTTCTTTATGTCATTAATGTTTCCGAGCAAAAACGAGGGCGGAGGGCCTCTGATCCCTTGCTTTCGCAGTTTTGATCTAAGCCTTTCTGGCTTCAATATTAGAGCATCACAAATCTGTATTAACTTGCTAAAAAAGCCAAGCAGCGCAATTGTGATCATGACCTTGAGAAGAAGCAATGACAAGTCCATGGCTTTTACTCTCTGTGTCTATGTTTGTGTTGATAATGGCTTGCCTTGCTCTTATTTATATAGAGAAATACATAAGACAGGAACATACAGTTAGGTATGATTTTATAAATAATGTACCCTATATATGTTTCCTAGACTTGAATAGTTGGATTTAATTATTCTTAGAAAAAAATAACACCTTTTATGTAGCATTGATCAATACAATCACATGAGTAAATTTAATTAGAGATTTTTTTTTTTTGATACATCGATTTTTGGGGTAAGGAAATTTGAACCTTAAATACCTCCATAAAAAACACTAGAAAGTGCTAACAAGTTGAGTTACAAAGCTCTTGATATTTAATTAGAAACACAATTCCTAAATAATTGTGTTATAAGTGCTCAATTAATAAAACCTTTTTAAAGAAGAAAATACAATACAATTCCTAAGAATTGTATCTTGATCACAATTTTGTTAACAAATGACCTAAAATCATAAGTTAGAGATTAATAAATGCTCAATTATGAGTTGTAATGCATATTTTTTTTAAAAGAAAATACTCTTGTTAATGATTCATTGACTTGCATGCACCAAATCACTATGGTTATGTGTGCTTCTTCGAATATTTGTGTACAAATTAATTTTAGTTTTAGAAAAATATATTAAAAAATGATTTTAATGCACCTTAACCAGTACACTTAGTACATTAGTTAACAAAAGTGGATCACAGTCTGTAATACCTATAGGCTACAATAATGTACCTACCTTTTAACCATGTATATTACATGATTACTGTAACAATTATATATTTTTACACAACTTTGCATGGTTTGATTTGGGTGAATTTTGAGTTTGGTTGACTAACATGTAGTGTTTATTCTATTATACAAGCACTTATGTGAATGCTTTTACTGTTACTTTGTATTTTATTATTTTAAATTTTTTTCTCGCCTCTTGCTCTCATGTCTCATCAAACTCTCTCTTTATAAAAACAATAATAAAAATGAATGAAAAATGATTATTTAAATAAAATAGAATATATAATAGATAATCTGATATAAGTGTTTTTTTAAAATTGGTTGTGTAAATTTTTTTTTTTAATTTTAAAAATACATTCTTATACTAAAATAGACATAAATTTTTGCCTGAATTTGATGGGAATTCTCTGAAAGTGCACTAGTCTAATAACTAGATGCTAATTAAGACCCTAAAATTTTAATTACAGCTAGATTAATTTTAATCTAAACTCACTTAATGCAAAATTTATGCGATTGATTAAAAAAAAAATTAATCAACCCAAACCAATAGCGAAAGCATGGACATACATAATTGACTAGCAATTTAAACAAGAGTAGTAGAGAGAAGGGGATGTAAATAGAAGATAACACTAGAAGTGTTATCAAAGAGGAAAGCTGGAGAATCCAACAAAAAAACCTCTCTATGGCCTGACAATCCAAATTGATCCACTAGTAAATTAGTTTGAGTACATGAATACACAAAGACCTTTCAAGCCTAAGTTACCCAAAGTACTTGAACCCTTCGAGCTCCTACTACCAACAAACTTTGCGGAGTCTTATCTTCATTAGCTTTCTAAATCTCGCAATTATGCCCAATTGCACCACCAAAGATTGGTATAGACCCAATGCTTTCCAAATGCTCTAAATCAACACTCAACACTCAACACTCAAATTGTGTATAGGTTATGTTTAAGCTAAGCTCCTCTCATGGTATGTAAATTGGAAAGGGAGACAGTAGAGAAAACTAAGAAAAATGTGCGGTGGATATTGATGGATGACAATCACTAACTCTTAAATGATGTTTCTAGGGTTTTCTCTTAGAAAACTCTTCTTACAATTTCATAGGTAATGAAGGTATATATAGTGTGGGTGAAGGAGAGGAAGAGTCATACAAAAATGAACTGTTAGAGTGCCTGGCAACTCACTAGGCTGGCCTACTTGCAAGCCAGTCGCCAACCACCCTGGCATAACTAAAATTCAAATCTCCCATATGTTGCTCAGGTGTCATCTGGCAACTTGGTATAGTCACCAACCAGTCACCAGAGCTGCTGTCTTGAGCAAAACTTTATCATCTTGAGACTAAACCCAATACAATAAATCCTCACATAAATACATATATATACTTGAAAGAATTACAAATAAAAAATTGATACAGAATAAAGCCAAACATGAAAAATAACAACTGAACATGCTCTTACTATTGAAATGGCATTAGCTCTTGCAATTGAAATATATTCATTGAAAATTGTAAGTCAAAAGATCATGAAAGATGCCATTCTTTCAAAAAATTATAACTGTGCAAATAAATATTTATTGAGCCTGCTCCTTTAGCTCATGATGTAATCCCAAACCTCAATATTGAAAGTTTGTAATGATCTTAATATCCTACATGGATTAAGAGTAAGTTTAATCATGTATTTATAAACTCTTGAGCACCCTCTCTTTACAAGCCGATTTTAAAGGGTGAATCCTTCCCATGGATCCTAACGAAGTCTTCAAAATTTTCAACCCAAAATAAATAAATAACCTCTTTATATATCTTTTGCTATTTTTGTCCACTAAATTTGAATCACATCATTTTAATAGGTTAACCTTAGCTACTTTGTCACTTTTAGTCATTATGTCCGTTGCTTTTTGAAAATAATTTTATACCTCCTTAAACACTGTCATTTCACATTTGTAACATTAAAAAATAAATACAACTTAAAATGGAATCCTTTTAAGAAAATTAATGGATTAAAATAACAATACATGGGAAGACTACTTTTCAAACAGCTTTATGCTATTTTTCAGCCAAACAGCATTAAACGAAAAGACCAAAATTAAATGATAAAATTTGGCTTACTTCCCTTACTTTTTCAAATGTACATCTAGCTAGTTTTTCCTTAATACGAAGCTAAAGAGGGTTGGAGTGGGCTAAGGCCCTCCTGACTTTTTGAATTTTCCATTAAAACTTAGAAGTACTTAGAATTGGCAAAAAAAAAAATATATATATTGATAACTAAATTTTTTTTCTGTGGCCCCCCTCAACTTTCAGAAATCTTCCCCCTCAAAATTAAAAATCCCTCAAATTTTGGAATTAATCCAATAAAAATAAACCAATAAAAAAAATTTCGTATAAAAAATTGAAAAAAATAACCAAAATCTGGCCAATTATTGAGGCCGTGGCTCTCAAAAGTCTAATAAGTAATAACAAATCCCATTTCTCCTTTAAAATCTTTTTCCAAATTACAAAATAATAAAACTAAAGAAGCAAAACAAATCTGTCTACTATCTTACAATTACTGTGCCTGTGCCCCCGATCGCATTGCCAGTTGCCGTGCTGTGAATCCGTCTCTCTAGGCTGTGCTCGAGTCTAAGTCGACAACCTCCAGTGTCTGACTATCTCTTTTTTCTCTTCCTCCATCCTTACAGTACTGTAACTTTCTATTTCACGGAAAAAACTTAGGTGAGAGAGATAGTTGTGGCTGAGCTTTCAAGCCTGAGAGAGACAAAAACTTAGGTGAGAGTGCTATACAACACTTTAAAGTTGTCGCTGAGCCAGGCCCACGCTAGACATTTTGAGGATTAAGGCGAGGATTAAAAATGAGGCCTATTTTATACTTATATTAATTAAATTAATATTTATTTAATATTTTTATATTATAATATATTTCATTTTAAATATATTTTTTTTGTCTTTTGAGATGTAAATTGACTAATTAAATTTTTGTATTTAAGTTCTTCTAATATTTCATTTTCAATCGACAGTATAGCTAATCCATTTAATTTTTCTTGGGACATTGTCGATCTTAAATATGATTTTATTAATGAAAAACTTCTTTCTGCAGTAGCTACTATAACAGGTATTGTTAGTAAAATCTTATAAATAATGCATGTATTTGAAAATGAATCTAATCTTTTCATATAATTTAGTATGTCAATTGGAGTATAATCTTCTATTTGTAGGATTAATTTTGTTTATTACTAATAACAAATTTATCCATTGATCCTTTATGAGACTCAATTAATTTTTTTTTTTTTTTTTTTTAAGTTTTTCATATCCAGATGCATATTTCCTAGTAGACATTTCTAAGTAAACAATATATTTATAAAGATTAAAATAAAAAATAACTTTCAAGTATAGAGCAAATGAGAAATAAAACTTGATTTATATAAAAAGTATTGTTGTAGTTTCACGGAATAATAACAAGCTTTTAGCAATTTCAACTTACATAAATAAAAACTTATTTAGTATATGGCCACTAACCAAAAATAAAATAAGCACAACCATAACAAAAATTTAAGCACAATTATAACACAACAAGGCTTATTAATAAGACCCATCCAAACACGTAAAAAAAAAAAAAAAAAAAAAAAAGACCCACCAAAAAAGAAACAAAACACAAAACAAATTAATCCTATCTAAATATCTAATCTTATCAGACTTATCTCTAACCCAATACCCAAAAAGCAAAAAGACAAAAACGCACAACACTATAGCAGCAGGCACGCACAGCAGCAGGCCTTTTAAAAAAATCATATCTATCTAACCCATTACCCAAATCCAAAAAGAAGAAAGCGCAGGCAGCACTCAGCAGCAAGCTTTATTAAAAAAAAAAAAACCTTTAAGTAAGCTTCAAGCTTGCTGAACGGAACTGAGGAAGAGGAAGAGAAAGGCCGGAGGAACCGAGGAAGCTTGCTGCCAGGGCCGGAGAGCATATGAGATCAGTGAGAACAGGGGAGAGAAAGAGAATCAGAGAGAATGAGAATGAGAGACAGAGAGAGGCGGAGAGCAGAGATTAAAGAGAAAAAGTAAAATTTTTAAGATTTTGAGTTATTTTATTTGTTGTGATTTGTGATTGTTTTGTGGTTAATGTGTTAGACCGGATTTGTAGTTTATCCAGATGATTTTTGGTTTGTCTGACAAAATTTTTGTTTTTTGGTAAAAGGATGTGCCAGAATTTTGTGCTCCAACTTAAACTAAATTTTTTTTCCCTATCAGATTTTTGTGCTTCCTGAAACTTAAGTTTTTTTTTCTTCCCTAATCCCTCTTATTTTCTAAAATTTTGGGACCTCCCTTCCCTTGGAGGCCTTAGGCGACCGCCTAACTCGCCTAAGGGAATGGCTGGCCCTGGGCTGAGCTTTTCCTTTGAGAAACAAACACACCGTCCCAGGTGATCAAAAGAGAAACAAACAAACAAACTGATCACACACAACAACAACAACAACAACAAAAAACAAAAAAAAAAACAAAAAAGGAGAGAGAGAGAGAGAGACGAACACACATAAGACTTGAAAGTTGTGACTTAAAGTCGTGACAATTTTTTATCGAAATAAAAGAATACTTCAATTTTAAAAGAAAAGTATTAAAAATTAGACAAACCCAAAATGGTAAGATTGTTTAAGTTATTAATAGACTAAAATGGTAACATTTAAATTTAATAGATTAAAATAACAATTCACCAAATTAATTGGGTGTAAATCAATAATCTTTTTAAGAAAAATAGTGTGATATGAATAAAATAGATAAACTAACTCCTTAAACAAATTAGTATAATATGGTCTACTTAGGTCAGGTCGTACCCATTTGGGGCCGAATTCAAGCATATTAACATTTGTGAAAAGATTATTCAAATCACATGAGAGAGGTCCATCAAGACAGGGCTTTTGAGGCTTGCAAGTGTTTAACCTCAGTTTCTAGCAAAACAAAGATGGAGAATTGTTAGGTTCTAAAAGTTTAGAACAATTGGCAAATGGTGAACACACAAGAACATACAAGCTGCAGAAAGAAGATTTCAGAAACTGCCTAATTCGATCGATCGAAAGACAAGCTCGATCAATCGAAAGACAAGCTCGACCGATCGAAAGTCGTATCTGTAGAATTTTAATTAAGCCCAAACAACAGTTCAAATCCATTAAGGATTAGGGTTTCTAATTTACTTCTCCCACTATATAAAGGAAACTCTAAGCACGTTTTTATAAGGCTTTTTAGAGAGAGAAGAGTGTGCATCTTTTGTATTTAGGGTTTTCTTCCTAAAAAGCTCTCCCATATCTTCTACCGGTGTTATTACTTGAAGAATCTCAAGATTCGGAGTTGTAGAAGTTGCTGCCTTCTCTAGTCATCAAAGGTGCTGATGATCTAAACCTTTAAGGGTGGTCTTGGAGTCACAAACAGGAGAGTTTGTGTTGCTAAACCTTTGAGTGGGATCTCAAAGTCTCAAACGTGGGTGTTTGTGTTTTGCAAAGGCCAAAGAAAGAAGGAGTCCGTAGTCTTGGAGCTTGCACGTGGTCGTGTCAGTAAGTTTTCTACTGGTGGATAGCAATAGGATGTTAGTGGTCTAAGTCGTTATTGTACAAACTTCAATTCTTTCATAGTGGATTTGTTGTTTTACCTTAAGGATAGTTAGGTCAAATCCTCCCTAGGTTTTTCACCGGTTTGGTTTTCCTGGGTCATCATATCATTGTGTTCTTTATATTTCTGCTACTTTACATTGATATGATTATATAATTGTGTTAACCTAGATCTGGAATTTGGACTAAGTAATAACTTGGTTGATTAACTAGGTTAATCCAATTGTACTTTTAAGGGGTCTAAAAACTTTACAAGAATAATGCACAACTATCCTTTAAAAGCGGTGTGCGGGCAGAGCCTACTTTTACTAAAGATGATATATCTCTTTTTCATTTACCCTATTTTTATGTTAGAATTGAGATTATTCAATGAAATCTACCTTTAGTTTTTTTTGTACATTAGCTATATTTTGAGATTATTCTAAAAAAATTGTTGTTTGTGATAATTTTTTTTTTTTAAATGTTGTTAATGCCAATCCGCCCAACCCGCCGAGTTAAAACCACCAAAATTTGTAACCAATCCGCAGGATTTAAACTTTGGTGGCTTGGTATCGGATTGGAATTTTCCCAACCTGCTAGTGGTGGATTGGATAGAAATATTGGCGTTTACCCGCCCAATTCGACCCGCGCACACCCCTACAACTACTAGGGGTGTGCGCGGGTTGGATTAGGCGGGTAAACGCCAATATTTCTATCCAATCCACCACTAGCGGATTGAGAAAATGCCAATCCGCTACCAATCCACGAAAGTTTAAATCTTGGGGATTGGTTACAAATTTTGGTGGTTTCAACTCGGCAGGTTGGGTAGGTTGGCATTAACAACATATAAAAAAAAATTATCACAAACAACAATTTTTTATTGAATAATCTCAAAACGTAACTAATGCACACAAAAAAACTAAAGGTAGATTTCATTGAATAATCTCAATTCCAACATAAACATAAGGTCAATGAAAAAGAGATATATCATCTTTAGCAAAAGTAGGCTTTGCCTTATAACTTAGGAAAATTAAATCAACAAATTCAAAGTTTGAACATTTCCAAAGTCACATCCAGGATTTAAAAAAAAAAAAAAAAAAAAGCTAAAGACAAAGAATTAGATGAACAGTATTCTTATGTAATATATAACATATTTAACATGGATATACAGTGAACTACTTGAATATACAATGAACTTGCTTGCCAAAATGGCTTTATTTGTAATATTATAACACATTTTATAATATATATAAACGGATCAAATGACATAAACTAAAATAAAAAGACAAAAAATATTTAAACAATAGAAGACAATAACGCAATTACATACCTTTGTGATTGTCGGTGAAGAATTGAAATGATAAGAAATAGGTTACAAAAAGGTTAAAGAAGAAAGACGAAGGGAAAGATAGTGGCTAAAGGTGAAAGCCAAATGTGAAAGGTGAGAAGAAAAGGTGAGACCTAGAGCCACAAAGTGCATACTGTATATACGGCTGAAGTAAATAGGATGGGTGGTAGGTAGGGGTGTTTGGGGTTTTAATGTTGACCTTTTAGATTTTATATAAGGAATTTTTTGAAGGCTAGTTCTGTTTAGGGAATTGATTATTGATTTGTTATAAAAATTTATTAGGTGAATTGATTAACTTTAAATACTTAACAAATTGAACTAATATTTTTTTTTATGTATGTATAATTAAGTAAGTGGGTCGGGTTGTAGCGGGTTGGCAATTTTTCAATCCATAACCCAATTTAATCCGCAATTTTGGGGGTCTAACCCGCCCAACCCAAACCTCCAACTTAATGACCCGCACAGGGCGTGAGGGTCGTGTGCGAGTCGGCCTAGTTGGCGGGTTAAGCGGATTTTTTGCACACCCTTAGTGTGCGCGGGTCGGATTGGGCGGGTAAACGCCAATATTTTTATCCAATCCACCACTAGTGGGTTGGGAAAATTCCAATCCGCTACCAACCCACCAAAGTTTAATTCCGGCGGATTGGTTACAAATTTTGGTGGTTTCAACCCGGTGGGTTAGGCGGGTTGACATTAACAACATTTTAAAAATATTGATCACAAACAATAATTTTCTATTGAATAATCTCAAAATATAACTAATGCACAAAATAAAACTAAATGTAGATTTCATTGAATAATCTCAATTCTAACATAAACATAGGGTCAATGTAAAAGAGATATATCATCTTTAACAAAAGTAGGCATTGCCTTACAACTTAGGAAAAATAAATCAACAAACTCAAAGTTTGAACATTTCCAAAGTCACATTAAGGATTAAAAATAAGAATAAAAAATTGGACAAAGACAAAGAATTAGATGAACTGTATTCTTAAGTAATATATAACATATTTAACTTGGATATACAATGAACAACTTGAATGTACAATGTTCAATTTTTAGATTTTATTTAAGGAATTTTTTGAAGGCTAGTATCGTTTAGGGAATTGATTATTGACTAGTTGTAAAAATTTATTAGGTGAATTGATTAACATTAAATACTTAACAATCTGAACTAATGTTTTTTTTTATGTATCTATAATTAAGTGGTTGTGTCGGGTTGTAGCAGGTTGGAAACTTTTCAATCCATAACCTAATCAATTCCGCAATTTTGGGGGTCTAACTCGCCCAACCCAAACCTACATCTTAATGACCCGCACGGGGTGCGTGGGTCAGGTGCAGGTCGGGCAGGTTGGCGGGTTAAGTGGATGTTTTGCACACTCCTAGTGTGTGCAGGTCGGATTGTGTAGGCAAACGTTAATATTTTTATCCAATTCACCACTATCGGGTTGGGAAAATTCCAATTTGCTACCAACCCACCAAAGTTTAAATCTAGCGAATTGGTTACAAATTTTGGTGGTTTCAACTCGGTAGGTTGGCATTAACAACATTTTAAAAAAGAATTATCACAAACAACAATTTTTTATTGAATAATCTCAAAATATAACTAATGCACAAAAACAACTAAAGGTAGACTTTATTGAATAATCTCAATTCTAACATAAACATTGGGTCAATGAAAAAGAGATATATCATCTTTTGCAAAAGTGGGCTCTGCCTTACAACTTAGGTAAATTAAATCAACATACTCAAAGTTTTAACATTTCCAAAGTCACATCAAGGATTAAAAATGATAATAATAAATTAGACAAAGACAAAGAATTAGATGAACTATATTCTTACGTAATATATATCATATTTAACTTGAATATACAATGAACTACTTGAATATACAATGTTGACTTTTTAGATTTTATTTAAGGAATTTTTTTTAGGCTAGTTCTGTTTAGGGAATTGATTATTGATTAGTTGTAAAAATTTATTAGGTGAATTGATTAACTTTAAATACTTAACAATTTGAACTAATATTTTTTTTATGTATGTATAATTAAGTGGGCAGGTCGGGTTGTAGCGAGTTAGCAAGTTTTCAATCTATAACCCAATCCAATCTTCAATTTTTGGGGTCTAACCTACCCAACCCAAACATCCAACTTAATGACCCGCACGGGGTGCATGGGTCAGGTGCAGGTTGGACAGGTTGGCGGGTTAAGCAGATATTCTGCACAACCCTAGTGTGCGCAGGTCGAATTGGGCGCGTAAACGCCAATATTTTTATCCAATCCACCACTATCAGGTTTGGAAAATTCCAATTCACTACCAACCCGCCAAAGTTAAAATCCGGCGGATTGGTTACAAATTTTGGTGGTTTCAACTCGGTGGGTTGGCATTAACAACATTTAAAAAAAAAAAATTATCACAAACAACAATTTTTTATTGAATAATCTCAAAATATAACTAATGCACAAAAAAAACTAAAGGCAGACTTCATTCTTCATTGAATAATCTCAATTTTAACATAAACATTAGGTCAATGAAAAAGAGATACATCATCTTTAGTAAAAGTAGGCTCTGCCTTATAACTGAGGAAAATTAAATCAATAAACTCAAAGTTTTAACATTTTCAAAGTCACATCAAAGATTAAAAATAATAATAAAAAATTAGACAAAGACAAAGAATTAGATGACTGTATTCTTATGTAATATATAACATATTTTACTTGGATATACAATGAACTACTTGAATATACAATGAATCTACTTGCCAAAATGGCTATACTTGTAATATTATAACACATTTTATAATATATAAACGGATCAAATGACATAAACTAAAATAAAAAGACAAAATATTTCAACAATAGAAGACAATAACGCAATTACATACCTTTGTGATTGTCGTTGAAGAATTGAAATGATAAGAAATAGGCTACAAAAAGGTTAAAGAAGAAAGAGGAAGGGAAAGATAGTGGCTGAAGGTGAAAGCCACAGGTGAAAGGTTCGAAGAAAAAGTGAGACCTAAAGCCACAAAGTGTATACTGTATATATGGGTGAAGTAAATAGGATGGGTGGTAGGTAGGGTTTTTTAGGGTTTCAATGCTGACTTTTTAGATTTTACTTAAGGAATTTTTTGAAAGCTAGTTCTGGTTTGGGAATTGATTATTGATTAGTTGTAAAAATTTATTAGGTGAATTGACTAACTTTAAATACTTAACAATTTGAACTTATATTTTTCTATATGTATGTATAATTAAGCGGGCAGGTCAGTTTGTAGCGGGTTGGCAATTTTTCACTCCATAAACCAATCCAATCTGCAATTTTGGGGGTCTAACCCTCCCAACCCAAACCACCTAACTTAATGACCTGCACGGGGCGCGTGTGTCAGGTGCGGGTCGGGCTGGTTAAGCGGATATTTTGCACGCCCCTAGTGTGCGCGGGTCGGATTGGGCAGGTAAACGCCAATATTTTTGTCCAATCCACCACTAGCGGGTTGGGAAAAGTTCAATCCGCTACCAACCCACCAAAGTTTAAATCCGGCAAATTGGTTACAAATTTTGTTGTTTTCAACTCGGGGGGTTAGGCGGGTTGGCATTATCAACATTTTCAAAAAAAAATTATCAAAAACAACAATTTTTATTGAATAATCTCAAAATATAACTAATGCACAAAAAGAACTAAAGGTAGAATTTATTGAATAATCTCAATTCTAACATAAACATAGGGTCAATGAAGAAGAAATATATCATCTTTAGCAAAAGTGGGCTCTGCCTTACAACTTTGGAAAATTAAATTAACAAACTCAAAGTTTTAACATTTCCAAAGTCACATCAATAAATAAAAATAATAATGAAAAATTAGGCAAAGACAAAGAATTAGAGAAACTTTATTCTTATGTAATATATTACATATTTAACTTGGATACACAATGACCCTGCTTGCCAAAATGGCTTTACTTGTAATATTATAACACATTTTATAATATATATATATATATATATATATATATATATATATATATATATATATATATATATATATATATATATAAACGGATCAAATGACAAAACTAAAGTAAAAAGACAAAAAATATTTAAACAATAGAAGACAATAACGCAATTACATGCCATTTTGATTGTCGGTGAGGAATTGAAATGATAAGAAATAGGCTACAAAAAGGTTAAAGAAGAAAGAGGAAGGGAAAGACAGTGGCTGAAGGTGAAAGCCAAAAGTGAAAGGTGAGAAGAGAAAGTGGGACCTAGAGCCACAAAGTGCATACTGTCTATACGGTTGAAGTAAATGGGAGTGGTTGTCAGTAAGGGTGTTTGGGGTTTCAATGTTGATATTATAGTTTTTATTTATGGAATTTTTTGAAGGCTAGTTCTGTTTAGGGAATTGATTATTGATTTGTTGTAAAATTTATTTGGTGAATTGATTAACTTTAAATACTTAACAAGTTGAACTAATATTTTTTTTAAGTATGTATAAATAAGGGGGTGGGTCAGGTTGTAGCGGGTTGGCAATTTTTCAATCCATAACTCAATCCTATCCGCAATTTTGGGGGTCTAACCTGCCCAACCCAAACCTCGAACTTAATGACCTGCAAGGGGCACGTGAGTTGTGTGCGGGTCGAGCAGGTTGGCGGGTTAAGCGGATATTTTGCGTACCCCTAGCGTGCGCGAGTCCGATTGGGTGGGTAAATACAATATTTTTATCCAATCCACCACTATCGGGTTGGGATAATTCCAATCCGCTACCAACCCGCCAAAGTACAAATTTTGGTAGTTTCAACTCGGCGGGTTAGGCAGATTGGCATTAATGACTTTTTAAAAAATATTATCACAAACAACAATTTTTTATTGAATAATCTCAAAATATAATAACGCACAAAAAAACTAAAGGTAGATTTCATTGAATAATCTCAATTCTAACATAAACATAGGGTCAATGAAAAAGAGATATATCATCTTTTGCAAAAGTAGGCTCTGCCTTACAACTTAGGAAAATTACATCAACAAACTCACAGTTTTAACATTTTCAAAGTCACATTAAGGATTAAAAATAATAATAAAATGTTAGAAAAAGACAAAGAATTAGATGAACTTTATTCTTATGTAATATATAACACATTTAACTTGGATATACAATGAACTACTTGAATATACAATGTTGACTTTTTAGATTTTACTTAAGGGTTTTTTTGAAGGCTAGTTCTGTTTAGGGAATTGATTATTGATTAGTTATAAAAATTTATTAGGTGAATTAATTAACTTTAAATACTTAACAATTTGAACTAATATTTTTTTTATGTATGTATAATTAAGTGGGCGGGTCGGGTTGTAGTGAGTTAGCAAGTTTTCAATCTATAACCCAATCCAATCTGCAATTTTTGGGGTCTAACCCGCCCAACCTAAACCTCCAACTTAATGACCCGCACGGGGCGCGTGGGTCGGGTGCAAGTCGAACAATTTGGCGAGTTAAGCGGATATTTTGCACACCCCTAGTACGCGCAGATCAAATTGGGCGCGTAAAAGCCAATATTTTTATCCAATCTACCACTATCGCATTTGGAAAATTCCAATTCGCTATCAACCCACCAAAGTTTAAATCCGGTAGATTGGTTACAAATTTTGGTGGTTTCAACTCGGCGGGTTAAGTGGGTTGGCATGAACAACATTTTTTTTTTAAAAAAATTATCACAAACAACAATTTTTTATTGAATAATCTCAAAATATAACTAATGCACAAAAAAAAACTAATGGTAGACTTCATTGAATAGTCTCAATTCTAACATAAACATTGGGTCAATGAAAAAGAGATACATCATCTTTAGCAAAAGTAGGCTCTACCTTACAACTTAGGAAAATTAAATCAACAAACTCAAAGTTTTAACATTTCCAAAATCACATCAAGGATTAAAAATAATAATAAAAAATTAGACAAAGACAAAGAATTAGATGACTGTATTCTTATGTAATATATAACATATTTTACTTGGATATACAATGAACTACTTGAATATACAATGAACCTGCTTGCCAAAATGGCTTTACTTGTAATATTATAACACGTTTAATAATATATAAACGGATCAAATATAATAAACTAAAATAAAAAGACAAAATATTTCAACAATAGAAGACAATAACGCAATTACATACTTTTGTGATTGTCGTTGAAGAATTGAAATGATAAGAAATATGCTACAAAAAGGTTAAAGAAGAAAGAGGAAGGGAAAGACAGTGGCTGAAGGTGAAGGCCACAGGTGAAAGGTTCGAAGAAAAAGTGAGACCTAGAGCCACAGAGTGTATACTGTATATATGGCTGGAGTAAATGGGATGGGTGGTTGATAGGGGTGTTTAAGGTTTCAATGCTGACTTTTTAGATTTTATTTAACGAATTTTTTGAAAGCTAATTCTGTTTTGGAAATTGATTATTGATTAGTTGTAAAAATTTATTATGTGAATTGACTTAACTTTAAATACTTAACAATTTGAACTTATATATATTTTTTATGTAGGCATAATTAAGCGGGTAGGTCAATTTGTAGCAGGTTAACAATTTTTCACTTCATAACCCAATCCAATCCGCAATTTTGGGGGTCTAACCCACCCAACCCCAAACCTCCTAACTTAATGACCCGCACGAGGTGCGTGGGTCAGCTGCGGATCGGGCAGGTTGAGCGGATAATTTGCGCACCCCTATCCTTTACTATTCCGAGTACAAAATGTGAAAAAATATTTTTCCCTACAAAGGCTAGGCTAAGGTATTTTTTGGATAGTATGTCTACGGCCACGTTTTGCAGGTTTTTTTTTTTTTTTTTTTTTTTTTTTTTTTTTCAACTGAGCGCCTCTTGCACTGTTTATTGTCCATGAACAGTGAATTTAGGCATGTGAACAGTTCAACGCGAGTGAACAGTAATTTTTTTTTTTTTTGTTGCTTTCAGTAAAATAAGTTGTATCCAAACGGACCTTAAGTGTAATAAGGCGCTGTATGCAAAAAGAAATATCTTAGAGGCAAGGCAAAGAATATATGAAGCATTCATATTTTAAAAACATGGTAAATTGTTTGAATCATTTTATTTGGACACATTTGCCAAGCTCTATAAACAAGAGTCAAGAGGATACTATTATAACGTTTCTCACATCCATAAGCAAGGAAGAGCATGGCTTTGAATCACTTCGGCCTCGAAGCCCTTGAGGAAAAGTTGCTCTTAGAAGCTGCAAACTCCATAAGGATACGAGCCAATTTCAGCACCAACCTGAAAGAGTTCAGGGAATAAAGACTTAAATCCGTCTCATTTGCACACTATAGGTCATGCCAAAAATGGTCCTGCTTCGCCGCCACCAAGAGTCTTGCAGCTTAACGGCATAACATTCTCTCTTTTAGTATTAGAGAATTAGGGTTCAAATCCCCCACACGCAATGTTGTAACTATAGTACAGTAGTGTCACCAAAAAGCACACAGAATGACAAGATATGGATTCATGAAAGGGAAATTCTTCCACTAGTAACAAATTTTATTAGATTACACTTCTGGCATATAAATTGCCCATAAAATAAAAATGTTACAATAAATAACCAGAAACCTGTACAAAAACTAATCTTATTCAAGAAATGAATGACACTAAAACTAAACTAACCAGACAACACCTTGACAAAACCTACAAAGATTTGGACCACTCTAATATACATTAGCTCTAGCATGTATTCTTTAAAGCTTGCCTTTTGTGTTTCTACATTGTCTATATGAAGCCGGTCCTCGGCTAAACTCTATAGTCTGTACAAATGGTCCTGGGACCCATCCAAAATGTGAGGGTCCATTTTAGTACATCCATTGCCTTTGATGGTGAGCTTAGAAAGAATCTAGTTATCTGTTCTGATAAAGCTTTAAATATAAATCTACTTGAATCCTTCCCCAAAGGAGAAGCTACCGCGACAAAATTTTGGTGCTGGCTGGATTGCATGCTTGGCTCCAAATCCATAATTATTCTTCTGGTTGAAAATAACTATCGTAAATAGAAAGCCGGTCAAATGCATCAAAATTTGCCTTTAGTCCAACAAATTGGCTACTGAGCTGTGCACAACCAGCATCTGGCCACCTGCAGACTCCATCTTGAGTGCGTAATGGACATAAAGTTTCACATACTCGATCAATTGGATTGTGGGGAATAACATTGTCAGCCATTACCGTAATAGAAACAGAGAGATCTGATTTCTCATCATTCTGCAAAGTACCATCTCTTTTTGAAGAAGAATTAATGAATTTCTGTGGAATTTCTGTTGGGTTGCTTTCAATGCCAACAGTACAATCACCAGTGGTTGAGAAGTGAACATTGCACCCCAGAGACTGTACTGCTCTCTTTATGGCCTCATTTTCCTTGCTGGCTCTCTTCGCCTGGTTCATAGCCAAGCTGCTGAGCTGCTTCTCATTTCGTAACTCTGCACTTAATGATTCCATAGTAGTTGTAATCTCTTTAGCTTTCCTTTCTGCCACCTCTTTCGCCTGTTAACACATCAATTACAGTTTAATATCAACATGAAAAAAAAGGAGTAAAACCACATCCTTTTTTTTCTTTTTTTTTCGTGGGGGGTGGGGGTGGGGGTGGGGTAGGGAACATTTGAAAGCAGAAAAGAAAAACATGCCAATTATACATGATTGGCTTCTGCAAACATGATAGGTGAACAAGAATATTATCAGACGACTCCAATTCATCTGTAGCCCCATCTTAGAGTAAAACATACTTTTTCCTGACCCGAAACACCCACACCTAACCTGACTACTACTGTTGCTATCTTTAACAAAGACTCTTGAAGGTAAAGCTGATGCTCAAAAATACTCATGATCAGTAGGGGAAAGCCACCAATACACAAGGGAGGGGGGAAGGGGGGAAGGAATAGTTCATTGGGGAAATTTTTAGTAGCCAGAGACAGAAGTAGTATTGTTACCTTCTGCAGTTCAGAGAATTTTACAGCCATTTTCCTAAATTGAGCTTCCAGCTCCCCAGCTTGAGCTTCTGAAGGACAAGCCCAACGGAGATGAAATTGAGGCCAGAGAGTTGGGGCTAAGGCAGCTGCTGGTGGTAATAGTGCATCAGCATGTTTTACTGGATCATAAAAGAAGTTGTAATGCACATGAGAGCTTCCCTCTGAAGCACGCAAATCAGCCAAATATGCCCATAAACATCCACAAGCCTCAGAGACGCCACATTCCTGCCTCTCCTTTTCACTGAAAATATAAAGTACGCAATCAGAAGAAAAGAAGGTACTTTTACTATTATAAAAAATAAATAAAATTGAATTTCTTTGTTGTATCACTGTATGTTTTCTTACTGCTTGATAGAACCTTATCTAATTGGATGACCAACCAGTGATTACGACGATTTAGTATTGCAGAACTTTGCTTAGGCAAAAAAATAATAAAAAATTAAAAAACTCAGGTATCTTAAGAATAATTTAGAAGACAATTAGAGAGCAAGTAGAATGAACTTTCAATGTGCAAGCAAATACCAGCAGACACCAACAACTAATATTCCATAAAAATAGACAATTGCGATGGGAAGAAACTAGAAAGGAGGAAGAGATGTATCACTTAAGGTCAAAATAAATTTTAAATGGATGAACAACCAGATTTTAGTGCCTAAACACCAAGATTGTGAAATGAATGAAAAATGTCAACCTCATTGATGAACTTAAAAATAAAATGAGTTTATTGACCTAAAAGAAATATTTTCATTCAACCACTTAATATGCTTGCTAACCAACTTCTCAGCTTTCTATTTAGCATATTTACATCTATCACAAATTTAATTTCATTTCAAGCTTATGATCAAATTTTGATCCATTTCAAACATATTCTTTTCCATTTTCAGTACCATGCTATATATACCCTCACTATAAGGACCAATTGTTGAAGAATTATTATGTACACCCTTCATGTTTTCAGCTCTATGCATCAAGTCAGGCCATTAACCTCAAGATAGACACAAGAATAAGTTTCTTTCAAATAATTAACTAGTTATTAGTTGAGATATCTCATCCTGCAATCCAATAATGGTTTCCCTCATACAATTTTTTTTTTTTTTTTTTTTAAGGTGTATTTGAATACCGCTTATTTTGCTAAAACTGAAAAATTATTGCTGAAAGTACTATAAATAAAGGTAAAAGTTAGTTGAAATAGTGCAGCGGGGCGCATGAATAATAACAAAAATAAGCTGAATAATGAAATAATTTTAATTTTTAATCTTAACCCAAACAGACACTTAATTTAAGATAAAGGAAGAAGAAGAAGAAGATATCTAATCCTACATTCTGATCCAAATAGTAAGGGCACCAGAACATTGGCTAAATGATTAAATTCACAATCTCCTAATAGTTTACACTTTTAGGCAATAGGTAATTTATCATGGTATTAGGAAAGTGATCTTGAATTCGAACTCCGTCACCGCTTTACCTCCCACATAAAAAAAGGTAAAAATTCCACATGTTGGGCTCAGAAAATAATGGGGAATCTGGACCCACACGTTAGAGGAAGTGTAAGTGGTGCGGACACAAGATACAGGCCCCCAATTATACACACGCATGGAAGGAAGAGCAAAAAGAAGACGGCCCAACTTGTGGCCTTATGGATGGAGCCTATTAGTTATTGGGCTTGAGATTAAGCAAGCTCGAACATTTAATAATTAGGGTTTTGTGTTGTTAGCTATTTAAACACTTTTTCTGATCATTGTAAGACAGCTTTTGAGAATTATAAAAAAAACGTTGTTTTCTTTTACATTGGTGCCGACTCCAATCTACTTGGTGCTGACTCCAAGCAACCCTTGGGTGCTGACTCCTAGGGTTTATCCTATTATTCTCTGTTCTATTATACTATTGTGGTTGTCCTATGTCAGTTTTGGTATCAGAGCAGACTTTCGGTCCATTCTACACAACCGTAGACAACCACGTCAAAGCAAAGCCATCAAAAAAGAGCAAGCCAACCATGACAGTACCTTTCAAATTTTTGCCCCATGAGATCTTGAACAAGCCCAAGCCAGCCCCTGCCATCCGTGTATTCCCCCAAGCCCCACATGAGTTTCTCACCCCCAAACCAACGGAGAAGCCAGCAGCGCCTCCCAAGCTGGTGACCACCATTCGTGCCCGCCTCTGATCACAAAACCCACAGCCCAAAAAAAAAAAAAAAAAGGAGCAGAGACCCACGAAGGACCCAGCTGCCAACACCCACAAACTCAGCACCCACTGCCGCAAAGCCCAACAGCCACCAGCCACTAGCCGCCGCGAGACCCAACGCTTCACCCTCGACCACCGCTGCTGAGGACGGCGACCACTACCGATGCTAAGATCCGAGACAGCCGCCGCCACTCCTCCACGATTCGAGCTGCCGCTGCCTTCCCCACCTTCGTTCCGCCACCGTCGTTGATTGCTAGCAGCGCATGCCCATTGCCGAGCCTTTTTTTTTTTTTTTCACCTTCGAGATTTTGTTCTTTTTAGTTTCTTGGCTTTCTTTAGTCTGTAGTTTAAGTTTTTTTTTTAAGGCCTGCCGTTGCACTTTGCTCTTTTGTCTGTAGTCTCTTTTGTCAAACAGTGTACTTTATTATTTTGCACCCAAAAAAAAAAAAAAAAAAACTGTTGCTGTGACAGCCCATTACTTGTATTGGGCTTAAGTTGTTTCCACAGGTCCACTCAGCCCAAGTCAACTCACTACTTGAGGAGCAGCCCTTGGCTACCTAGAGCAATAAGTGGAGCCACTGACTAGGGTACAATTTTGACTTTTTTTTTTTGGTGGATTCAATTTTGTCTCATTAAAAAAATATTATCTTTATGTTTTTTATGTGCATATCCCACCATACTCCATTATCCTATCCATTTTGTGCTCAAATCAGCTGTTTTACTGCTTGTGTCCTCTTTCAATACCCACTCTAAAATTTCAAAAAAAAAAAAAAAACAATTTCTTTGAAATATCTAATTCTTATTATTAATTGTGGAGCTTATTGGAATTTGACTTTTATTTGGGCTATCTCTTAATATGAACACTGTCACTATTTGTCTGCAATTCCTTTCTTTGATTCATCGATCTAGTCTCTACATGCACTCTTGCTTGACCTTTAATTTTACATTGAGAATTGATTACTTGAATTTTTGGGAATCTCAACTGCATTCATAAATATTGTGTTGCATACATCTAAGTAGTGGTCGCGTCATGTCAAACCCTGAACATCAATCCACTTCCGAATCTATGCCCTCTTTAGAGCAAACCATAGGAGACCTAGCCAAGAGTATCCGTGATTTGCTGGATAGGGTAGAGCGAATTGAAACATCTCAAAGAGAGACCACTAACCATGAAGGAGATAACATGCTTGGGCAAAATAACAATGGTCACTTTAATAGGGCTCCACACTTTGAACATGATCACTATAATCACTATGGTCCTAGGGATTATGATGATAGGATGTCTAAGGAAAGGATAGAAGCACCCACCTTTGATGGCTGCCTAGACCCATGGGTTTTCACTGATTGGTTACGTCAAATGGAGAAATTCTTTGACTATTACCATTGGGCTGAGAATAGGAAAGTGAGGTATGCTAGAATGAAGTTAATTGGGAGAGCCGATCTTTTCTGGGAGGACCTTGAGGAAACCATTAGGCGACGACGTGAGCCCCCCATTATTGATTGGATGGAGATGAAGGACGCCCTCTCGAGGAATTATCTTCCTCCAACTTATAGGAGCTCCCTCCTTGAGGAATGGGATCGCCTAAGACAAGGCACTACTCCTGTGACCGAATACATAGAGAAATTCAAGGAATTCCAGAGGCGAATTCGAATAGTTGAGGAAGAGATTGTCACACAATAGGTTCAAGAAAGGTTTAAATGCTAACCTACTAGGCAAGATTATCACCCGAGGAGTCACCACCTTAAGAGAAGCCTATGACTTTGCTAGGAATTGTGAGTTAGCATCCAAATCTATCTTTTGGCGACGTTCTGAGCTTCGAAGCATTCCTCCCAACTCTCAACCTTTTGGTAGCAAACCTAAACTTGCCTTACCCCCTAAGGTCAACCCCAATAGCATCCCGATACAAAAAGAGGACAAGGGAAAAGGTGTGATCAATGAGCCCTCAAGATTAGGCTCTCGCCTCCAATGCTTCAAATGCAATGGGATTGGACATGTCGCAGCTAGATGTCCCTCTAGGGCCCTTGTCATTTAAGAGGATGATGAAAAGGTAGAAAATGTTGAAGAGCTAGTGTATGACCCAAATGCTGAAGAAGTCCAAGATGTTAAGGCCGGATGGGAAGATGATCCCAGCTACCTCATGTGCATTAAAGCCATCTCTCTCCAGGTTGATGATTCCAAGGTTGTTTTTGGTGTCCCTAGAGTGAATGTGGTAAGGTGTGCTTTGATAGAACAAAGGGAAACTGATGATTGGCGAAGAAGTGCCATCTTCCAGACTTACACTAAGTGTGGAGACAAAACGTGCAAGGTTATTATAGATAGTGGGAGTTGCATTAATGCGGTGTCCTCTAACGTTGTTTCCCGCCTAGGCTTGAAATTGATCCCACACCCTAACCCATATAAAGTTTCTTGGGTGGATACTTCCTCCATAGTCATAAAAGAAAGATGTGTTGTCCCACTTCAATTCCTCACCTACAAGGCTGAAATATGGTGTGACGTAATTCCCATGGATGTAGGGCATATTATCTTAGGTAGACCTTGGCTTTATGATTTGGATGTCACCCTTCATGGGCAATCCAATTCTTGCTCATTTATGTTTGGAGGCAAGAAGATTGTGCTTAATCCTTTGAAACCCAAGCCAATCGACATGAGCAAGAAGCCAAAAGTGCCGAAGGCGAAAGGTCTGAACATCATAAGCCCAAAGGCATTTGAAAGGGTAGCAGTTCAGGAATCCATTGTGTTTGTCTTGGTTGCTAGGGAACTTCATGGAGAGACCTGTGAGGAGCAACCTGAAGAAGTGAGGTCCGTGCTCCAGGAATTTAAGGATGTTTTCCCTGAGGAACTCCCTGATCATTTACCGCCCATGCGTGATATCCAACACGCCATAGATTTTGTGCCCGGAGCGACCCTACCTAACTTGCCCCATTATAGGATGAGCCTTGCAGAACATGCCGAGTTGCAAAGGCAAGTAGAAGAACTACTGAGGAAGGGTTTTGTTTGTGAGAGCATGAGCCCTTGTGCAGTCCCTGCACTCTTAACTCCAAAGAAAGATGGGACTTGGAGGATGTGTGTTGATAGTCGTGCCATCAACAAGATCACTGTGAAGTATCTTTTTCCTATCCCTCGGTTGGATGACATGTTGGATATGATGGCTGGAGCAACGATCTTCTCCAAGATAGACTTGAAAAGCGGCTATCATCAAATTAGGGTTCGTCCTGGTGATGAGTGGAAAACTGCCTTCAAAACGAAAGATGGTTTATATGAGTGGATGGTTATGCCTTTTGGATTGTCCAATGCTCCTAATACCTTTATGAGAGTGATGACTCAAGTGCTCAAGCCTTTTATGGGAAAATTTCTGGTTGTGTACTTTGATGATATCCTCATTTATAGTAAGTCTAGGGAGCAACACTTAGACCACCTAACTCAAGTTTGCACAACCCTTAGAAAGGAGAGTTTATATGATAACCTCAAGAAGTGCTCTTTCTTTACAGATAAAGTTGTCTTCCTAGGTTTCATAGTGTCATCTGAAGGAGTTTCTGCCGACCCCCAGAAAGTTCAAGCAATTATGGATTGGCCCGAGCCCAAAACTATACATGAGGTTCGAAACTTTCATGGGCTCGCTTCCTTTTATCGCCGATTCATCAAAGGATTTATTACCATTATGTCCCCCATCACTGACTGCTTGAAACATGGGGAGTTTACTTGGACAAAGGCTGCTACTAAGGCCTTCAAGGAGGTGAAACAGAAGATGACCGAGGCACCTGTCATGCGTCTCCCTGATTTCACCAAGCCTTTTGAAGTGGAATGTGATGCCTCAGGTATTGGCATAGAGAGAGTACTTAGTCAAGAGCGCCATCCAATTGCCTATTTCAGTGAGGAGTTGAATGATGCTAAGCAAAAGTACTCCACATATGACAAAGAATTTTATGCCATTGTACGAGCTCTTTGGCATTGGCGCCATTACTTGTTGTCTCGAGAGTTTATTATCTACTTTGATCATGAAGCTTTGCGCTATCTCCATTCCCAAAAGAAGCTAAATTTTAGGCACGGTAGTTGGGTTGAATTTCTGCAACGCTACTACTTTGTGGTGAAACATAGGGCGGGAGTTGAGAATAAGGCTGTTGATGCACTGAGTCGAAGAGTGTCTTTGCTATCAGTCATGAGTGTTAAGGTCACTGGGTTTGAACGACTTAAGGATGACTATCAGTCATGCCTAGATTTTGGGGAGCTCTACACTAGCCTAAGTAATGCTTCACATCCCATCTTGGATGATTATACCCTTCAAGATGGTTACTTGTTCAAAGCCAACGAGTTGTGTATCCCTCGGTCGTCAATGAGAGATTTCCTAGTTTGGGAGATACATGCAGGAGGCCTTGCAGGTCATTTTGGCCGAGATAAGACAATTGAGGAAGTGGAACGTCAATTCTATTGACCTGGTCTTAAGAGGGGCGTTGCCAAGATAGTTGGTCAGTGTCGTACATGTCAACTAGCCAAACATCGCAAACAAAACACTGGTCTATACACGCCTTTACCTGTACCAGATCGCCCGTGGCAGGACGTGAGTATGGACTTTGTGCTAGGTTTGCCCCGCACCTTTAGGAAGCATGATTCTATCCTAGTAGTTGTTGATCGCTTCTCTAAGATGGCTCATTTCCTACCATGTTCTAAGACTTCTGATGCTTCTAAAATTGCAAAGCTTTACTTTGATGAGATTGTCAAGCTTTATGGTCTCCCCAAAACCATAGTGTCTGATAGGGATGTTCGCTTCATGAGTTATTTTTGAAAGACCTTGTGGCATTTAGTAGGCACTAAATTGAAATTTTCCACGGTATTTCATCCTCAAACTGATGGTCAAACTGAGGTGGTTAATCGTAGCCTAAGGAACCTCCTTTGGTGTCTAGTGGGTGAAGCCAATCGGAATTGGGATTCAATTCTTCCTATAGCCCAACTTGCATATAATAGCTCTGTCAATAGGTCTATAGGCGTTAGTCATTTTGAGGTTGTGCATGGATTTACACCTAGGAAGCCCTTAGATCTTTTGCCCATGTCCCCACATGTTAGGATTTCTGAATCTGCTGAGGCATTTGCACGACATGTTCATGATTTGCATACTGAGATTTACAAAAAAATTCAGATAAGTAATTCTCAATATAAAATTCATGCTAATACTCATCGGCGTCATGCAGAGTTTCAGGTAGGAGATTATGTCATGATTCGGATCCGACCTGAACGGTTTCCCTCTGGGACCATTAAGAAATTGCAAGCTCGTAATGCCGGTCCATTCAAGGTATTGAAACAAATGGGCCCAAATGCATATGTCATTGACCTTCCTCATGATTATGGTATTAGCTCCTCCTTTAATATTGAGGATCTAGTTGCTTATAAAAGCCCTACAGCTATTCCTGATACTCCTTTTGATGAGCTTTTGCTTAATCCTATTGATGCCCCTATGCCTACCCCTTTACCCTTAAATTTGTCCTATGCACATAAAGAATCTATTGATGCTATTTTAGATGAGCAAATTGTTTCTACCAGGGATGGAGGAGTTCACCGTTTCCTAGTTTGGTGGCGCGAGCGACCAGATTCTGATTGCACGTGGATTACTAGAGATGAACTACAGCGACTGGATCCTGACTTACTGGAGTACTATCAAAGCTCTTCAGCTTTCCACTCGACGGGGTCGAGTTCCTCTCACCCGGGGGGAGTTGGTGCGGACACAAGATACAGGCCCCCAATTATACACACGTATAGGAGGAAGAGCAAAAAGAAGACGGCCTAACCTGTGGCCTTATGGATGGAGCCTATTAGTTATTGGGCTTGAGATTAAGCAAGCCCAAACATTTAATAATTAGGGTTTTGTGTTGTTAGCTATTTAAACACTTTTTCTGATCATTGTAAGACAGCTTTTGAGAATTATAAAAAAAACGTTGTTTTCTTTTACACTGGTGCCGACTCCAGTCTGCTTGGTGCTGACTCCAAGCAACCCTTAGGTGCTGACTCCTAGGGTTTATCCTATTATTCTCTGTTCTATTATACTATTGTGGTTGTCCTGCGTCAGTAAGAGTATTGGTTAGATGATTTATTCCTCATTTCCTAATAGCTTAAACTTTTTGGACAGGTGATGATTCATCACACTGTATCAAGGCCAACACTGACAAAAGCAAATTACCTATTACAGAAGAAATTTCCAAAACGACAGGAGAGCAAACAGTCCAAGAAATCCACCAGGAAAACCTGAATCATCAAATAGTATACATGTCAGCAAGCAATTATTTCGGACCAAAAAGGCAAAATGAAACGGGATGAACACATTCAAATTGTAATGAAAACAATGAAACTTATTATTTCATATTGAAGAAGGATGCATACCATAGAGAACTCAAAAGCAGAAGGATACATCCGCAACAATTGTGAAACACAATCAATCCACTACAAAATAGATATAAATACAAGATCATTAACTAATAATACCAAATTATCAAGCAAAAAGATAAAAGAAAGGACATGCAAGAAATTCTCATTTTAACCTCAACTCATGAAATGCTTGACATCAACTCTTAACATGACCTCAACTGGACAAATGATAGACACTCAAATGGGGAGAGTTTTGACAATGGACTGTAGGGGTTAGGACATACACAAAAATGATAGTAATAGTTTAGTACTACTAGATGTTGAAAAACATTAGTTCCATAAGCTTTAAGTTGTCAAGTGCCACAATACATGCCAGGCACACACTAACAAAACCACTGCCACATTCTTGTCATTCTATCAAATAACCACCCTTCCTGGCTAGGGTTTCTAAATTTGAATCAGTAACCCTGAACACCTCAAGTTTCAAATCCCAAACTCCACCACATAAGCATCTGCAGACATGTCTCCCAAACTGTCCTAACTCCTATTTCAACCTGTCCCTTATAGAGTGCATGAATATATTAAATTTTTAAATCCCCTTTTAAGCATTATTAACTATTTTAGGAATTGGCAGGGTTTATTGAGGCCTGAATAAGGCCCCTACTTCTCCGCCAATAAAAATATACAATGCATTAACGACAATAGAATGGTAAACATTGAGGCTTGCAGCCCCCTTTCAATCTTGCCTAGACTATTTAGTCACAACCAGGGGGCCTTGTGAAGCAGCAGGAACGTAATTGCTAGTGACTCAGCCTTGTGAAAGGATGTGAGTATGTTTTCCCTAAATAAATGATCAAGGTACATACCTGCATAAATATGGGGGAATAGTTGTTTGAAGTCTGTGCATGAGTTGAACTTGGACCCTGAGATGTAAATGATCCTGATGGCTGGCGCATAGGTGATGTTGAAAAGCTCCCTGTAGAAGTCTGCCTAGTTAACTCATAAGGAACATTACCACTACCAGATACTGTTGGCATGCCTATTCTATCTGAAAATGGATGACCAAATCCCAGCCAATCTTTCTCCACAAGTGCCTGGATGAAGATAAAAAGAAACAAAATTTATAAGTCACACCAGTTACTTCAGTCTTAGGTTCAAAGAAGAACTTGGGTAAGAGAAACTTGGTTCCAGTTGGGGAGAAAGATGTGGTTGGATTGGCAGAGGTAAGTTTGTGTAAACACATTAGAACATTTAATGTTAGGGATGGAAATTGCATCTGATTTTAACAAGATTTATGGTGTAGAGAGGTGCCCTTGAAACTCCTTTTCCCTAAATTGTTTATCATTGCAGTGGATAAGGATGTACTATACGTAGTATATACATAGAGTTAACGGGCACTGTAGGTTTGGAGCTTGAATGCGTTGATAATTTTTATGGCATTTTGCAACCTGAAATTAAGGAATGAGGGATGGGTAGGGTAGGTAGGGCTGGAAATTGTTTTAAAAAGCAGAACTTCGGATTCTGTTGGTTTCGACCTAAAATGTTTTCCTACAGAAAATATCTTCAGAAGAGGAAAATGATTTTTATTGTTTGGTTATGACCTGGAAAATAATTTTTTAGCATTTGATTGCACTGAAAATTTTTGCCAGTGGTGGCGGTTGGGAAGAAAGTGCAATATTATCAGGTAACAATGACAGTGGCGACAACAGGTGGGGGGTGGTCAATGGAGATGGTAAAGGCCAGCAATCAGTGGTGACCTGAAGTTGGTGATTGGGGGGGGGGGGTGGCCAGGCAGCAGCAGACAAGTGTTAGGCAATGGCTCAGCATTGGTGGCAGCGACGGCTAGCAATTGGTTGTCGACAGAGGCAGGCAAGTGGAAGCTGGTGGCAATGGGCAGCAGGGACTGTCCTAGCAACAATGGGCAAGTGGGTAACAATGGCTATCAGTGGAGGAGAGGAGTGGTTGTAGCAGCATAGAGGAATTGCAAGGGGTAAGGAGGGTGGAGATGAAATCAAGGCTTTTCCCATAAATCATTTTGGTGCAATTTTCCATTGACCAAGGAAACATTTTCTGTAGACTAACATTTTCAGTTGAACCAAACATCTTTAAGCATAGAAAAAATTTTACACTGAAACAAAAGTGGCCTTACTGTGAGATTATTTAGGTCTTTGCAAGGAGATTAGATGGCTGATTTCCCATGACACGCTGTTTATAAGGAAAAGGTTCCAACAAAAATGGCTTTTTATACTTGGATGGTGGCCCAAGGTAAAAATCTTTACAATGGCTAACCTAATGCATAAGAGAATCTTTGTCGATTGGTGCCATATGTGAAAATTAAGTGGAGAGAGAATTAATCACATTCTTCTTCAGTATATTGTTGCTAGAAGTTCAGTTGTTAATTTTCTCCTTATCAGAATCTCTTGGCTATGCTTAATTCAGTGAGAGTTTTTAGCATGTTCAAAAGGCAGCTTTAATAGGCATCAAAGTAGCGATGTATGAATTGTTGTGCCCTTGTGCTTGATGTGGAAGAGGAAGAGAATTTTTAAAGACTTTTGATAGAGCTGAAGTATCATTATTTAAATTTAAATCATTTTGATTGGGTTGGAGTGATTTGAGGGATTTGCTGTTTCACCTTGGCATTGTTTAGATAGTTGTAGTTTTTTTTTTTTTTTTTTTTTTGGGTGTCGCTTTTTTCCTTATTTCTATCTCTTGTGGAATTGCTTATTTTCGGTAGCTTATTGGCATACTGTGAGACGCCAATTGGTTTTTTAGAGTAGGCGGAGAATGAACCCAAGACCTCTTATTTAAGGACAAGAGACTTTACTAGTTGAACTAATTGGAACCCACATGTGAGACAAAAAGCTAGCTTATTTTTAAAAAGCTGGAATTTATATTACTTCAAATAAAGCGAAGACAAAAGTAATGTGGAACCTGCAAATACTGGATAATTTAAGCAAAAAAGCTAACTTATAATCGGTTGTCAAACACACGAATGTGTCCTAAGGTTAATCCCTTCTGTTTTTTTTAGTAGAATCCTATTACTCTAAAAAAATAAAGGACATAGTCCAGTAATATTCAGCTAATACCTGAAACCCTGTGAATGTCCGATAGTATGGATCAAGCAGCAGACTAGCAAGTGAAACCAACTGAGTTGTTCTATCCCATCCATCACTACACAAAACAATAGAAAATATAGATTCTAAACCAGCAAAAAAAGAGAAGGCTAAAACGTAGAAGATTACAGAAAGTTGACTGCAAATTTCATATGCAGTCAACATTTTTTTTTATTAGTAAGTTACACACACACCTAACCGATCTTGAATCTATAACCTCACCCACCACGGCGCAACCCAAGGTGTCATTTGAGCTACAGCTCATTGGCCTCATGCAATTAACAAATTGAATGATCTCTGTTTAATTGTCACAATGATTAACTAAAAGAGTTATAACCTGCAATGCACAAGCACTGATGCCGATTCCAAAGCAACACGTGCAGCAATCCAAGCCGAACCAGCCAAGACATTCTGAACATGTATTAACCAACCACTGTCACCAAGGGTTGATACTGAAGCAGACATACTGCTCAGGTTGCCTCCACCCCAAGTCCATCCACCATGTCTCTGTCAATAGTATTAGTATCAGAGGCTCTCACCCATTACAAACAAGACATTTTAGAAGTTGATTAAAAATGCACAAAATAACATCCATAAAAAGCTCAACAAAAATGAATTCTGAGATTATCCCCACTTTGCAGGCCTTGAGAACATTTTAAAAAAAGAATAATAATTTGATAGGTAAAAGCAATATAAGGTGCCTTGAGAACATTTTAGGACTTTTAGACTTCAGAAACACTTTCAAAATTGGCTCACACGTATGAAATCATAAGTAAGCTAGGCTTAATGGACATTATGCATTGACTTAAAAGGAACCCCAAAAGTTTAATCTGAGCCAGTGTTAGCACTACTTGTTAAAGAAATATAAAGTTTTAGTCAACCTTACATGAAAGGGAAATAATAGTGGATCATAAAAACACAGCATTATGAAAGTAATTATCTACCATATATTATTGTAAGGAAAAGTTTCACAGCTGTGTTAGTTTTTATGACTGAAGATGTAAAGAACCACACCTTCTAAGCTGCAATGCAAATTCCAAGGTCAACTTTCAAATTTTGATCATATTGTCTTGCAGTAACATCATTTCATATCTCAGGAAATGTACTTCAGTTCCCAACACACTAATTAATTAATATAGTGTATCACTGATAAGCAGCCAGAACTATATAAGACTCTGAACTAACCAAGAATGATGACATTCCATCTGAAGAAGTAGCGCCATAAGTGTCTAAGTAGTCCCTAAGTCGAGCAAGACTATCCCTCATCGCATGTATGTTGTCTATCCCAAAGAAAACTATCTGATAAAAAAAAAAAAAAAAAACACACACACACAAATAATAAGACATCAAGTTTATGGCCAAGATATTAATAAATGACAGTTTAAACCATAAACAGACCTCAGATTGAAAATAATTTGACGATGACTCTGAGCCACCTCCCATGGCCCCATTTGCTAAAGCATTTTTCCTTGGTCTTGCATCAGCAATATATAGCTTCCTTAAAAAAAAAAAAAAAAAAAAAAAAAAAAAGAGTGACGGAGAGTTTCAAAGAAAATTACCTAAATTAGCAACAAGCGTGGACAACTATGATTAATAATCTTTTTTATATAAAGATAAAGTAGAATTTTATATATATATATATATATATATATATATATATTTGCATACCAAAGAAAGATGAGAAATTAATAGAAATTGAACAAACAGGATATAAGCTATGGTATATAGGAAAATATTCAAATAAAAATGGGGTAGGCATAATCATAGATATATATTCTTCAAGAATAAGTTGTTGATGTTAGGAAAATAAAGGATAGAATTTCATCAATAAATCTTGTTTTAGGAGAAGAGACAATTAACATAATTAGTGCACATGCTACTCAAATAGGGTTGAAAGAATCCTTCAAGCAAAAATGTTGGGAGTACATGAATGTTTTTCTTTTTTTTCTTTTTTTGATAATTGGGAGTACATGAATAAATTGATTCAAGAGTTGTCATATGGGAAAAAGACTTCTATTGGAGGAAACCTAAATGGTCCTGTCAGAAAAGAGAATAGGGGAATTGAAAGAGTTGATGTAGGCGGGGATATGGAGCAAGGAATGAGTCAAGAGATGCTATTTTAGACTTCACAATAGCATATGATATGATCTTAAAAATCACTTAGTTCAAGAAGAGGAATTCAATTATTGTCTTCAAAAAGTGGGATAAACATTAGCCAAATAGATTTCATCCTTACTTGTAAAGTTGATAGTAGAATTTGTAAAGATTGCAAAGCAATAATACTAAGAGAGAGTGCAACCACTCAAGATATGTTGGTGGTACTAGATATTTGGTGTTGAAAGATGAAAAGAAGAGATAGTAGAAAGAGAAACCCAAGGATTAGATGGTAGGGTTTGCAGGGAGAGAAATAAGTTGTGTTTAAAGATGAAATAATCAAAAAAGACAAGTAAGGCCCCGATTAAGATTTTGATGAGATGTGGAATGAAATGGCTAGTTGTATTAAAGGAGTGTCTAAGGAAGTACTTGTAGAATCTAACAATGTAGCTACTGATTAAGAAGACATGCTGGTGGAATGAGGAGGCTCAAGCAAGAGTTACATTATAGAGAGAGCCATAGAAACCTGCCCAAACGTAGAGACAATGTTGCTTATGAAAATTATAAAATAGCAAAGAGGAAATTAAAAAAGGGGGTCCCAAAGGCTAGATTTAAGGATACGATGAATTATAAAGCAATTTGGGGATGAAGGATGATGAAAAGAATATCTGTGAACTTCCTAAGGCAAAGGAAAGGAAAGCAAGAGACTTGAATTGTCTCAAGCACATTAAAGATGAAGAAAAAAAATTGTTTGTAAAGGAAGTGAGATTAAGGAGAGATGGAAGAATTATTTTGATAGACTTCTTAAATAGAAACTCTTCAAATTGACTTTCTCAAGACAAAAAAGGTATTTTGATTTACAGTTAAAAGCAATTTGGAATAAAATAAAATGGTAAGGGGTAAAATAGTCAAATTTTAAAAATCCCTTATATATATTTGATTCCTTCCCCATATTTTATTTAAAGTTGTAACTTCTAATATCTTAAAATGTTGACCAAAAATTTTGAAATTCTTCCATGTCCAAACAGTAATGGAATTTAAAACTAAAAAAGTAAAAATAAAAACCCTCTTAACATGCGTGTGCGATGCAGCTAGTAATAAATAGCAGAAAGGGAATAGCTTTACACGCCTACCTCCGAGCCCCCCTCACACTAGCAAGTTGAGTGCAAAGTGCGGCTACAAGCTTTTCATCAGTGTTGCTGCAGACAAATGCAGAGAAGTCAGTTCATGTAATTTCAACAAGCCATATGGATCAAAGAAAAATTTTAAAACTTCAAATCCATGTATAGAACATTTCATTTTTTCTGCAATGTTTCCTCTTCTCTGTACCTCCTCATATTCATCATGAGACCAACTAATGGTTGAGATGAACGTGCAAGGACAGCTCCACTTCCTATAAATCATAACGTATAGCAAAGCATAAGTCATGACAAACAAAAGCAACAAAAATAAGATGCGCCACATACCAGGATGACAAAAGCAACAAAAATAACATGAGTAACATACGAGGATGACACCAGGAAACTACAGGTAATCGGCATCTTGCACGAAAGGTTGAAGCCTGAAGCACTTCTTCATCACTAGCATCAACAGCCATATAAAGTTATTGCATGCACAATTCCAGCATCAAAATGAAATAAACTTTATTAACATTGGAAATTTTAGGACAAAAGTCCGAAAGTATAGATTACACTTTCTAACCTGATGCCTTTTGGCACAATCAAGGCAAATGGATAACTCTGGCACATTGCATAATTGGAATTTATGCTACTTATTCTCCACAAGTCATTGGAAAATGTGAATGACCCATTCTCAATCATACTCATTGACGGGCGGAAGGAGCCTTCTCCAAGAAGCCGAAAATACTCAATTAGTAATCGTTCCTTTGGGTTACTATTTTTGAATTTGGAAGGTCCAGAAGTAAAAGCGTAGAGATCCCATAGGCTTGCTGGCTTAGTACACCGTAGTAATGCATCAAATACTGCACGTCTCTGTAAGATTAAAAAATCATACCACATGCAAGAAGCTACTTACAGCATTCTACATTAATGAATAATTATATTAATTGGCTTAGAACAATGCCATATGCTAGCATAATTAACTCTTCTAAACTATAAATTTATAACTGAAAAATGAAAATTACAAGTACAGACAAAGAAGAAAAGAACAGCACTGATTAACTAGACACACCTGTTCCTTATGCATTAAAATTAGCAAGTCATAAACCTCCCAAATACTTTTGTAACAAGCAATACAATACATAGAAGCTTAGGTCAACACCAATCCACCTGCAGCTAACATCTTCTGTAACTCGCTTTACCAATATATATATATTTTCTTTGATAAGTAACTCGCTTTACCAATATTATCCCCACACGCATACTTTTCTAACCAAACTACCAAAGGTGTAATTACATTTTCAGCTGGAATGAAGTTTTTCCCAATTTAAAGATTAACTGTCAGAAGACAAATTATCAGGCATAGGCAAATTCTAGAATTTAAGGAATTCATTTGATTTAGGTTCAGAAGAATTTAGAATTATTTTGGGACACATTGGAGTTCCTTCCCAAATATCTGGTAACATTTAAGCCCAATAATTATTTCCTAAGCTAATGAATCTTTACTTCCTGCTACCTACTTGTCTTTAAAATGTCATTAAATCATGTTCACTTCAGGAACCCATTGTGGAGACCTCTTACAAATTCTATGCTCATCCTTATTATATAAATAATCAAAATTTTACTATACACATAACAAGAAGCTTTAAAACATATGCAAATATATTGAAGCCTACATTGTTCAAACATTAAACATAGAAAATTGGACACAACAGCAACACAGTGAAATTTACCTGCTTCGTTTTAGGGCGGAAACCAAAGACAATAATTCTCATATCTTTGCCTGCAAAATATAAGAGAAACTATAATTTGTTGTGATATTCACAAAGAAACACCAAGTAAATCTAGACTATCTAACTAGATTGTATAGGGTTCACATGACTAAGTAGGCCAAAGAAATAACGCAGCCAAGTAGCAATAAAAGTAGCCACCATTCCAATAATAACTATTGGTGATGTAAAACAGAAGTGCTTTAAATTCATTGGAGGACTATTTTTTAAAAACATACAAAAAAATAAAGGAGAAAAAGGACTTCCTAGTCTTCTAAACTGTCTTATCATTTGTATAAGCAACAACTTTTTAAATTTTGTTCAATAATATGAGGAGCCAAGTGCAAAGAAAAGCTCACATAACAATATAAACATACGGTATTAAGAATATATAAATAATAATATTTGAAAAAGGTGTGTCCCACTCACAAGTGTTCTGATGGTATCATATGATGATTTCATACATATACTGATATACACTTGTGTTTACAGGGGATTTATTAGAGCTAGAGCTCTTTGGAACCTTTCAAAATATAGCCTCAAAGCCCTTTGCTGATGCTTTCCTACATCAGATAAAGAAGAAGCCTTATTTTGACTACAACCACCCTCTCTTGCTCACACCACGACCACTACCAAGGCAACATCTACATTACCAACTTGAATAAAACATCCACAGCCAGCACTTCCATCCATCATTTAGAATTCAATGTCATCCAAATAGCATCTTGTCAAATGAAATTGTCATTGAAATTAATCTCCAATGAATCCTCAAGTAAATAACAAATTCTTTTCCAAACATAGCCTTAGAATGAAAGTAGAAACCATACATTTCAATTCATTTAACATTCAAAAATAGGAATATCTTATTTTTAAATAAGTTTTGGCCCCAAGGGGAGGGGGAAGGAGAGATTCAAAGTACGATCTCCACTTCATGTGGCATGGTCCCAAGCCAATTGTGCTACCCCTTGGGATTAACATATCAAAAATAGAAATATCAAAATACCAGAGAAAGAAATTATCAAAATCCATACCAATGACCTGAAGAAGTCGTCGTGACGGTGTCTTGTCAAATTGACGAGGGGCTGATTGAGCCTTCATGACCTACATTCACTTAAAGTAGTAAATTAGACATGCAACTACTTATACTCACAAAGAATCACAAACATTAGGGCGGTACCAACATCCAAAGGTCTAACTACATGGCTGATAAACAACTCAATATATCAATGCAGTCAAAAGAATAAAACTAAGGGAATTGATATCATGAAATAAGTTGAATGTGTCATCTCCTAAGACAACTTACGCACCAGCATGATGATGGTGGACCAGAAATTTGCAAAGATTAAAGCACCTCTCATACTTGCCTAGCAAGTCATATTTTTACTTTGAATATACTTCATAATATTTAATTCTTGAATCTTGCCACAGCCAACAGAAGATCAGAGAGAGAGGAGCTTGAAAGCTAGTGCAGAACTCTAATATGTCTTATATAAATTGAAGGGATGATAAATTAGAAAGCAATTAAAAGAGGGTATCTTAAAACAGTTAAACAAGTAGATGTATCATACTTCGTGTGCATTTGGCATCAATTAATTTAGCTTTTTGCTCAAAGTACGCTAAAACATACTTGTACTTTGAAAAAGTGAGGTTCTAAAAAGCTGTGCATAAAGGCTAAAAGCTGAACGAAAAAGCTGATGCCAAACGCACGCTACAATGACCGGAATAAAGAAGTTCAAAGAAATTAAAGAGATCAGGTTAACAACCTAGAAAGTTTAAGTGGCCTTTGGAGGGACACATGGGTAATGCAACACCCTAGAGGCAGTGGTTATGGTAAAAGGATGTTAAACAAGATCTTATCAACACATATGAGGGCGCAGTCATGTATAAACTAAATTCACAAAGATCATTTACATTGACAATAATGCCAAAAACATTTCAGTGCAAACTTCACGATTCATTGTAAAAGTTGAACCATAATGGAAAATTCAGTGCTCACTCTTATTATGAAGCTTTAAGAGTATCTTATGGGGGCAATGTCCTTGAAAGAGTATTTGGTATGGTAAAATTCTCAAAATGTTGCTTTGTTTTGTGTGGACAGCGGCCTTGGGTGCACTTTTTAACTGTGGATAATTTTATTAAATACTCCCTCCGTCCCAAATTGTTTGGTCTGAATTCCATTTTGGGATGTCCCAAAATTATATCCTATTTGAAAAGTCAAACACCATTAATTTATTACCATTCCCTTTATGCCCTTAATTTATTTGTGGGAGCATTTTTTTTAATTAAAAAAAATTAAAAACCTAAATTTTGAATCCACTAAAGCTATTGTTTTGCCACCAGTAGAGTTTCTAATCTACAGTATTCAAATTTGATTTCAAGATAAAGATTGAATTTGGATTGGGCTTGGGCTTGGGCTTGGTGGCTATAGAATTTGGATTTGATTATAGGTTTGCAAATTGTAAGAGTAGTACACTAATAACTTTTGAAATCTACAATAACTTTGAAAATTGCTTGGCAGTTAGCGCCAATTCTAGAATTTTTTTTTTCTTAAATAATTTTTTGATAAATTTGTTTAAAGGGTAATTTAGGAAATTTCTAACTTTTTTTTAAAGAAATAAGGCAGTTAATGATATTTTCCTAAATAATTGGGATTTTCTAACTAGGCCAAACAATTTGGGACAGAGAGAGTAGCATATTATCCTTGTAAATTGGTGTGGCACATGTAAGTGTAATACTAATAGTCAATCAGTAATAATCTGTTGCTATATAACTCCTTTGGGAGCAAACTGTGGTCTTTTATAGTTTCTGCCTTTGGTCAACTTCAAAAATAGTCTTATGAAATGCAGCTCCAGCTCCTCTTCGCCCTATATGGCAAATTTTAGAGAAAGAGAGAGGTAAATTGGGAAAAGTTTGTGAACCAATTCAATGCTGGGGGGCTAAGCATCGGGAACTTAGTCTTGCTCAATCAGGTCTTACTAGGGATCTTTGGTGGTATTTGGAGAGAGAGGCCATATAGAGACAGGTGGTGGACCAAAAATATGGCAGAATGTGGGGTTGGCGTTCCAATAAGGTTCATGGGCCTTATGGGTTGAA
The DNA here is from genome assembly GCF_040712315.1 of Castanea sativa. Classification (NCBI taxonomy): domain Eukaryota; kingdom Viridiplantae; phylum Streptophyta; class Magnoliopsida; order Fagales; family Fagaceae; genus Castanea; species Castanea sativa. The sequence continues at coordinate 43,553,314 of NC_134023.1, read as the reverse complement.
GACGGGTGGTGGACCAAAAATAAGGCAGAATGTGAGTTTGGCGTTCCAATAAGGTTCATGGGTCTTATGGAGTCCACCTATGTAAGAATATAGCGGGACATTCTATCACAGTCCACCTATGCAAGCCAACCAAATATGACAGTACCTTTCAACTTTTTGCCCCATGAGATCTTGAACAAGCCCAAACCAGCCCCTGCAATCCGTATATACCCCCAAGCCCCACATGAGTTTTTCACCCCCAAGCCAACAGAAAAGCCAGCGATGCCTCCCAAGCCAGTGACCACCATCTGTGCCCACCTCTGATCACAGAACCCACAGCCCACAAACCACCAAAAAAAAAAAAAATAGAAGAGAAGAAGAGACCCACACAAGACCCAGCACTCACCAGCCGCCAAAACCTACAAAATCAACAACCACCGCCGCGAAACCCAACAGCCACCAGCCGCCGCGAAACCCAACACCTCACCTTCGACCACTGCCGATGCCAAGGCCGAGACAAGCAAGCTCCGATCTGCACCATCGAGCACCACTGATCGTGACGCCGGTGAGCCCAGGCCGCATCTCCTCCGTTGACTCCAGCGCCACTTCGTGGTTGCTCTACCACCCCTTTTCTTTTTAGTTATGTTGACTTTCCTTTTTAAGTCTGTGGTTTGGTTTCTTTTTTATTTAAGAATGTCGTATGAATCTCTTTTAAAGTCTGTAATGCCTTAAACGCACAGTGTATTTTTTATTTTGCAAAAAAACAACAAAAAAAAATCAAAAGGAAGGAAAAGAAAGAATATATTGCTGCTGTGATAGCCCATTGCATGTATTGGGCCTTGAATTGTTCTCCACAGGTCCACTTTGTCCAAGTCAGATCTACTCACTTGAGGAGCCAAGCCTGTGACTATCTAGTGCAATAAGTTGGCCACTGACCAAGGTACAACTCTTACTTTCTTTTTGGTGAGTTCAATTTTGTCTCCTTAAAAAAAATATCATCTTTATATATTTTATGTGCATATCCCATTTTGTGCTCAAGTTAGCTATTTTATTATGTGTGCTTTCTTTCTGTACCCACTCTAAAATTCCAAAAAAAAAAAAAAAAAAAAAAAAACATAACCCAATTTCTTTTAAGTGTCTTATTCTCATTATCAATTGTGAAGCTTATTGGAATTTGACTTTTATTTAGGCTATTTCTCAATATTGTGAACATCGTCACTACTTGACTGCAATTTATTCCTTTGATTCATTGATCTAGTCTCTACTTGTACTCTTGTTTGATCTTAATTTTACATTGAGAATTGGTTACTTGAATTTTTGAAAATCCCAACTGCATTCATAAATATAGTGTTGCATGCATCTACGTAGTGGTCGCATCATGTCAAACCCTGAACATCAAACCACTTCTGAGTCTAGGCCCTCCTTAGAGCAAACCATAGGAAACCTAGAAAAAAGTGTCCAAGCTTTACTGGATAGGGTAAAGAGAATTGAAGCATCTCAAAGAGAAACTATTAACCATGAAGGAGATAACATGCTTAGGCAAAATAACCACGGTTACTTTAATAGGGCTCCAAACTTTAAACATGATCACTATAATCACAATTGCCCTAGGGATTATGATGATAGGATGTCTAAGGAAAAGATAGAAGCACCCACCTTTGATGGCTGCCTAGACCCATGGGTTTTCACTGATTGGTTACGTCAAATGGAGAAATTCTTTGACTATTACCATTGGGCTGAGAATAAGAAAGTGAGGTATGCTAGGATGAAGTTAATTGGGAGAGCCGATCTTTTCTAGGAGGACCTTGAGGAAACCCTTAGGCGACAACGTGAGTCCCCCATTACTGATTGGCTTGAGATGAAGGATGCACTCTCGAGGAATTATCTTCCTCCAACTTATAGGAGCTCCCTCCTTGAGGAATGGGATCGCCTAAAACAAGGCACTGCTCCTGTGACTGAATATATAGAGAAATTCAAGGAATTTAAGAGGCAGATTCAAATAGTCGAGGAAGAGGTTGTCACACTCAATAGGTTCAAGAAAGGTTTAAATGCTAACCTACTAGGCGAGATTATCACCCGAGGAGTCACTACCTTAGGAGAAGCCTATGACCTTGCTAGGAATTATAAGTTAGCATCCAAATCTATCTTTTGGCGATGTTCTAAGCTCCGGAGTGTTCCTACCAGCCCTCAACCTTTTGGTAGCAAATCTAGACTTGCCTTACCCTCTAAGGTCAACCCCAATAGCATCCCAATAGAAAAATAGGACAAGGGAAAAGGTGTGATCAATGAGCCCTCAAGATTAGGCTCTCGCCTCCAATGCTTCAAATGCAATGGGGTTGGACATATCGCAGCTAGATGTCCCTCTAGGACCCTTGTCATTCAAGAGGATGATGAAAAGGTAGAAGATGTTGAAGAGCTGGTGTATGATCCAAATGTTGAAGAAGTCCAAGATGTTGAGGCAGAATGGGAAGATGATCCTAGCTATCTCGCGTGCATTAGAGCCATCTCTCCCCAGGTTGATGATTCCAAGGTTGTCTTGGTGCCCCTAGAGTGAATGTGGTAAAGTGTGCTTTGGCAGAACAGAGAGACACTGATGATTGGCGAAGGAGTGTCATCTTCCAAACTTACACCAAGTGTGGAGACAAAACTTGCAAGGTTATTATAGATAGTGGGAGTTGCATTGCGGTGTCTT